>NC_047658.1:12781517-12931517 GCF_011762505.2 Arvicanthis niloticus
AGTGCCAATTACCTGAGTTAGATTTCCAAAACCTCCATGGTTTAAGCAGAGAACTGACTCCCCAAAGCTGTCTATTGACCACCACACATGCACCCAGCTTATGTGTTCTAGGGTGTGTATATACCCCCCCTCACAATAAGTAAATACGAAATTGTGAAGGTGTTTCATAACTATGACTTTCTTCCAAAGTGTCTCAGGCTCTATTTCCTGTCGAGATGACCTAGTTTCTGTGTGCCATGACCTGTAGATGAATATGCAAGCATCAGCCTGTTCATGGTAGGTAGATGTCAGCATGCAATAAGGGTCAGGATTGGACCCTTCTCGCTCCATCCAGGCATTTACTTCTCTGCATAAAGGCACAATTGCTTGGAAACTTAGACCAATCCCAGGCAAGACCATCAAATTATCTGATACTAATTTTTTGCACAAGAAAATGAAAATTCAAATTAGGTATTGCACTTTAATGGAAAAATGAGGAGGGTCGCAGTCTTGCACACACGAGTGTATAGCTCAGGATTCATACGCCGCATGACCTCGGCCATGTATCCCACCCACAAGGATTTTCTGATTCTTGGGTGGTTCAGAGGTTGCGCTGGGATGGTTGTCTCTTCCTTAAATCAGGAGTAGGGAGAATAAACTCAGATATCCATGCTTTCCTTCCCTAAGCCAGGCCCTTGGCTCTTTGACATTCCGAGCACTTTGAGAGGGTCGGGAATGGGTTGTGACGCCGTGGACATATTCGATATAATTGTACCATTGGTTTCCTGAGTGTGACACATCTTGCCTGATTACACTACATGTTCAAGGTAGTAAGAGTTGGATGAGGAGGCTCTTGTCTGGTGACCTTTATTTTGGCGGAAAGCTATTAGGCATTCTATTCCGCAGTGAGGAGGCTCTCCTGGGGAATCTGCATGGTGAGCCAGCCTTGGCTTCCATCATCATGTTTAATTGAAGGAAGAGCTGCATCAAATTTTTACCTAATGATTTGTACATCGTTCTTACACAGTGGAAGGAAAGTGATGAGGGTCAGTCTCCCGTGATCTACTAATAAAGCCACTTTCCTCTCTCCCTCCCTCCTAGCTCAGACTTGGTACTGTGGATATTTGCAAGCTTATAACAGAACAGAGAGGGGACTGTGGCGGTAGCTAGTGAAGGTGTGTGATTTCTGCTCAGTAGAGAGATGGAGAGTCATTGCCAGACTCATCCTGAGCTGGCTGGTACTCTCTCCAACCATAGCCATGGTTGTAGGGAAAAGTATTTGCTGCCAAGCATCTTCCATTCCCTGCTGCATCTATGCACTGTCTACTTGGGCAGATAGAATTAGATATAGGAGACCAGAGAGTAGGCAGATAGTTCCTCCTCTCAAAGACTGGGAGAGGTCATCAAGACAATTGCTACCTTACAGCCTAATGCATAGCCATTAAGCTCAAAACCATCCAGAGAGATGCTTTTTCTGGATGGTACTGTTTCATAATTGAATTGTTAACACCTTCTACCCAGCACTCACCAAGTCCTTCTCAGACACACACATGAAACCAGCTTCATGCTGGGCTTTGCAATCCCTTTGAGCAGAATTTCACCCTTCACAGCAATCAAGACCTGGGAGGAAGCAAAGATTATGAAACAGTCTGAATGTTTGTTTTCAGGCTCCATAAGGAAAAAAAGAGAGAGCGCTGAGAAATGTCTCTCTTGACTTAATAAAGCATTGCTTAGCTGGAGTCTCTCCACTCTTCCCCCTCTTCAAATTACATCACTGCAAGTTAATATTCCTGATGTTGTCTTCCCCCAAACATACCCCACCTGTTCCCCTAATCACTCCAAGATTGTTCATAGCTCAGAGGATAATAGATAGCTCTCTCCAGCTGCCATTCCAGACAAGACCCATAACCCCTGGTTCCAGCTCGTTCTGCTAAGTTTCCTCTTCTGTCTGTAGCTTCTCATCAAATCCCCTGGACTTTGTCTCATGGGAATTTAGAAAGACCTCCACTGCTCTCTTTCTCTACTTTGGAACTTTGGGAAGGTGCATCTCAGTGTATAAGATTCTTCCATACTCCCAGTCTCCCCAAGAGCATGGCAGGTCAACATTTCTTTCCCCCCGGGACCTCAGTGCTGCGATACGCACACAAGACCCTCTTAATACAGTGATCACTTCCAACCAGCTCACACTCTCTCTGTCACTGCAGCACCTCCACATTTTATCAAGATCACTCTCCAAAACTGGAAGGAGTCTCAGTCTCCACTGCCAATTTGACATACTTAGCAAGCCATTATGATCCCCTTAGCCGGGTCACACACTAGAACCGTTACGGGAGAATCCTTGCCACTAGGACTCTGGTGTCAGAACTTTTAAAGCTCCCCCTGGTACAGGCAGGATTGAGAATTGTGGCTCCAAACTTATGGTCCTGAGCCTGGGTGCAGCTTGAAGAGTTGTGAAACCATGAATTCTCAGCCTCACTCTGAAGTAATGAGATGAGCTTCTCTGAGGATGGCCCTTGGGTGCTGGGATTTTTGAGCTGTTTCTTGAATGCATCTCGCTGCTGATCCGAAACATCCAGGCAGTTCTGTCAAGTCAGAATCTAAAATGACTATGGACATCTTAGCAGAACTGGATTCAGCCCATTAGATGGTGTGTGTGGCCAACACAGTCCATAGTCCCATGAAATAGAAACCTATTTCCTCATCCACATGGATTCAGCTAGCAAAGTGGCCGATGTTGGTCTATAAAGCAGCAGTCAGCCTATTAATGTTGGTATGTCTCCTCAATTGGCAGAGTTGGAACTAAACCCATTGCTTGGCTGGCTGGGATGTGTTCTCTGCAGCTGGCAACATGCCACGGTGGCTTCACTGGGCCTCCCACGGCTTCTCTTGTGCTGTGTCCACTTTCTCTGACCCTGTCAGAGCACTCTCTGTCTGGAGTGCAGGGAGGAAATCAGAATCTCTGTAACAAAAGCAACACAAGGGGGTGGAGACTTCTTAGATCACAATTCAGAGACTCACTTTGCTGGGAAGGGTGTGGGGCACTGGTTCTCAACCTTCCTACAGTTCCTCATGTTGTAGTGACCCCTGACCATAAATTATGTTCATTTTACTACTATTATGAATTGTAATAGTAAATATCTGATATGTGATCCCTGTTGAAGGGTTATTTGACCCTCAAGGGGCTCTTGACCCACATGTTGAGAACCAGTCTGTTGTGTTTGCTGTGGCTCTGTCCATGGTGGTGGGAGCTTGAATCCTGGACCATTTGGTCCTGGTAGACCAGAAAGCATAGACTGGATGTGAAGCAAGGCCAGGCTACAATCCTCAAGGCCCTTCCCAGTAAAGCACTTGTGCCAACCGGAAGTTCCACAACACCCAGAGGGATGCGTCTGGCTGGGTACCAAGTGGTCAGTCACATGACCCATGAGCCTATGGGCTGAGTAAAGATGGGAGCATTCCAGACTCAAACCATACCTTTTTCCTCCTCCACTGGGACAGCATGGTAGTTTCCATAGTTACCCAGTTAATCTTTAACTGCGAGCTTTAACCATTTAGTCATTACACTTTCACAAGTGATGCACCCTGCAAACTGGGAGACTTGCTGTCTTAGAAAAGAAATTTGGAGTTAATCATCAGCAAATACCATTCTAGGAGTGAGCTGCTATCATTTATCCTGTAGTTTCTCATTAAGCATTTTATAGTTCTCAAACTTTAATAACTTTAGTTATAGGTAAGATAAAAAACAATCTCCCTGGTAATGAGCAGAGAATCTCCTTCTCGGCCATGATATTAGGCTTAGATTGTGTTTTCCAAAGCATACACGATTCCTCCTCTTGTACAGTGGTCTCTCCACCCCCTGCAGGATCCAAATGATGATATTTCCAGCCATGTAATGCAGTTACCCTAAAATTTAATAGATTTGCTTTTAAATGCCACTTAGATATTGTTTCTACCCTGCCTATAACCCAAGTTATTAAAATTTAACACTAACAAAAAAGGCTTTATGAAGACCTGTATAATGGCTTAGCAAACAAGCGGCTCGGTGCCATGCCAGACAGAAAAGCCACCTAAGCAACAAAGAGACTTCAGAAAACACTTCTGGATGGCCCATGACCCAGACAAGCACCCTCCCAGGGACTTGGACTCACTGAAGTTTTCAACTTCCATGAAACTGGCAAACCACCTTCTCTGCATACAGTTACAAAGGGAGTGCTGACTTCCGTGGTGTGTAATTTCCTTTGCCTGGGATGGCCACCTTCCCGAGTGAACTGGTTAATGACTTGGATAGAGAACAACTACCCACCTGAGTTTCAGTCTTTGTTCTCAGAGAAGCCTGGGGACATAGACACTTGGTCCAAATTCATCCGCCTACTCTTTTTTTTTTCAGCCTGCGAATGCTCTGTGGGGGGAGTGATACATATGCCATCCTGATCTAGCCTCGGATACCACTGTGGGATAAAGAGACATTGCATACATGTATGCATATGTAACATTATCCTGCTTATGGCTATTTCTGTATGTTAATAGATTGATACGATTTTCCATTTCTCTGTATGTGAATGTGTTGTCCTGCTTATGATTATTTGTGTTACAGGGAAAGTGTGTATGGCTGTGCTCAATGGTGCACATGTATTGGCAGTCAGGAGCAAGTCTCGAGGTAAGATGTAGAAACTCCACTTAATCTCAGGCTGGAGGAACTCTACAAAAAGAGACCGATGAGGCTTCTAGAAGCTCAGCTGCATTCTATAGTTGGTGCCTATTTGTCCAGTGATTTGGAACAAAAGGGTTTGGCTTTGGGAGACCAATCGCTGTGCCATGAAGCAGCTTGGATATCAGGCTCAGTGGTGAAGGCGGAGAATGGAGTTTGCCTGGGGAGGAGTCACCTTCTAACTACACTGGAACAACACTCTGAGACAGGCAGTGGTAGGTGAAAGGCACGTTTCCTCTTCTTTTCATGGCCTCTGAGGAAAACTCAGTGCTGTGTGGTGATGGCTCAGGTGGGGCCCATCCAGCCTTGGAGGCTGTGGTAGCATGGATGCTGCACAGAGAGTCTGTGTGTACAAACGCAGCCTGGTTTGGGGCTGGTTCACCACTAATGTTCTGAATGGGTTCTCTGTGCATTTGGAGAGCTCTGGACCTCATGAAACCACATGGAAACAAGCACTGACCTTTGTCTCTGCTGCCATTTACATTGTCCCAGAGACACAGGAAACACCTTAGGGAACAAGTGAAACACAGAGCATCAAAGAGGACAGAGATGAGTGAGCTCTGGACTGAGGGGAAGGAGCAGAAAGCCAATGGAACTAAGATGTTAGGACTTTCAGCATAATGGGCCATGGGCATGAAGGCCGGGTCCCAGTGGGTCCAGGGATCCTGTTTTTTTCCGTTCAGAGGACCTGACAGGAAACCCAGGTTCCTAGGGGACCATGGAAGAACTTCCTTACAATCACCAGCCTGCTGATGGCTGCAAGTGTGGACAGCTGAGAGCACAAGAAGAGGCACACATTACTAGGGACAAATCCACCAAGAGTCACACCCTTGACTTTTCCCTTCATGTGAGCACTCAGGGAGGCTTGTATCCACTTTTGGGACAAATGACCTTTCATTGCTCCTCAAGTCTCTGGGGTAGAGAGTAAGAGGTCTCTCAAATGCTGCCCTATGGACTTGTGTTGACAAAGGGTTTCCCACACATACAGCTTTGGGGGTCTTGGTGATGGTGGCAGAACCCACAGTCACATCCACCTGAATATCCACAGTGAGGCCAACAGTTAAGGCAAGTGGCTTTAACATCCCCATGTAGTGGGGTCCCTGGAAGGGGTGGGATATTTATGACCATGGAGCAACGAGGGCTCCACAACTAAATGTGACCTCATCTCTTTTAGCAGCCCAGCATCCTCTCCACTGTTTCTAAGAAAGCCATCAATTACAAACTGTAAATCAGGAGCTGACGTGATTGACAGCTTAGAACGATGTCCAACGGAATGATGAACATGAGGTCTAGTGGCTCCCCTAGGTGTCCATCACCAGATGAGTGACATAAAGCATTGTGTGTTATGCATGGCAGAGGTTTCCTGAGCCACATGGAAGACGAGAATGATTCCATTTGTAGGAAAGAAAGTGCACGGCACTAAAGGCCATCATGTCAAGTGAAATAAGCCGGACACAGAAAAGCAAATATAATACAATTGATTTATCTCACAGGCAGAACCTAGAACGTAAAGAAAACTTGAAAGTGGAAGAGAGGTTTGGGGGGTGGGGTGGGGATCATCATGAGAGGGGGTAGGGAACTGAGAAGATGGTGGCAGCAGTGAATATGATCCTGAAATGTGTGCATGAAATGCAATTAAAAACTGTAATTTTGCACCGTGAATATATGCTTGTACAAATGGCCAGTCGCTTAACAAAGCAAGAAGCGTGGTTTATAAATCTCCATCTTCTGACAGGAGAGTAAAATCCACTCAGGAGTGACAGCATCCTGTATACAGTAAGCACATACTAAATGCTGATGATCCTGATGCTCTGATATGGTTAGTACAGCTCTGGTCATTTGGCACAATCCTGGACTAATATATGCCCTCAGAGTGACCTAGAAGAATAGAGTACCTTAGCTTTTGCAAGCCTCCCAGGTATCACCATGGCCCTGGGAAAGGATGACTTCTACGCAGGCTGAGGCAGAGGTATCTCTATTAAGGCCAAGTTCACTGAGCATCTGAGGCTCTAAAATCACCAGGGAATTGTGATCCCGGGGTATGGCCTAGCTGAACCTGCTGGCGGAGCTAAGCATGCTTCTGTTTAGAGATCTAAATGGCACGGCCTGGGCTCGTATCTTACCGCATAATAAATTGTAGCCCTCACGTTAACCGGTCAAGCTTCACTGATAACTGAAATGCCGGCTGCTGGTAGGGCCTTGATCAATACAATTTTCTATTTATAGGATTGGTACAAATGGAAGTTTTATTTAAATGAGACAAAGCCGAGAACTACACAGGCAATCGATCTGATAAGATACAGTAAAAGAGTTTAATTTCAGGGTGATATGCAGTACACACACACACACACACACACTAACACACCTTCCCCTGAGGTCTGAAGATGCTTCAGGCATAGCAATGTCCTGCACACACTCTCTTAAAAACCAAGCTGTGACAACATGCTGGGAAGCAGAGTTAAATAAAAGTCAGTCAGCAGGCAGAAGAAATAAGCAAGTTCATTAGACATTGTAGAAAGGTGCTGTTTTCTTTAAGCTCCCCAAGGAGATTTTGGACTTTAGTTCCTCTGCTGCTCTGTGATGCTGGAGAGGGCGCCATCTGGCCTGCCATTCTCCCATCCCTTCTAGAAATGAGCCTACCTAACTCTGAACCTCCATAGTTCTCCAGGAAGATGCCACTGTAAGGAAAAAGGCACAGGGAGAAGGCACATCCTAACAGCATCCTGGTACTTAGACAGCCACAGAGACCAGGTTTAATTACTAAACCCTTACAACTACAACCATACAACCTCAAGCAAGAGGATGGGAGCTGTGTTCCCCAACTGTGAGCAGATTTGAACACTTGGTTCCCAGCTGTCCTGGGAGGTTGTGGAACTTTTAGAAGTAGGACCTACCTGGAAGAAGCAGACCACCAGGGACAAGTTTGAAGGTTGTCTCCAGTTCTGCATCTGGTCTGGATTTCCACTTCCCTATCTCTTAAGATGACAAGGAAGCAGCATCTTCCTGACAGCATGAATTCAGTTGTTCCAAGTTCTGTGCCTTTCCCACCATGATGGAACGTACCCACTGAACTGTGAACCAAAAGAAGTCTCTGATCCTTGAAGTTGTCACATCAAAGGGGTCTGTAACTAACACACCAAGGTGTGGCTTCTCTGAGTCTACATATAGGCAGGCTCACAAACCTCCCCCATTGACTTCTGTTTATCCTCCAAAGACGGGGCCAGCAATTTTTCCATTTGCAGAGTAGTCATGGATATGCTAAGAAACCACACTTGAGGAGTGCTTGGTCAGAGCTTGGCAAAAGAAATGTACTCTTGGCCTTGGGGATTTGGCTGTGCTCCATGGAAGTAGGTAACCAGGGGTTCCTGAGCCAAGAATATGGGTGAAGTTGTTAAGCTGCCAATGTCAAGTCCCAGACAGCACCAGTATCAGCCTGGCATTGGCTTCCACTCTCATATCAGCAGGGAAAATGGCACTAGCCAGGCATGGAGGAAAAGACTGATCCGATGTTCCCAGGTGTAGTGGTATGATCATGCTGTCACCTGAATGGAAGGGAAGATGCTGGCAGTGGCTAATGTCACATCCTCCACGACATTCTCCAGAGTCCTCTGCTATGGTTGAGGTAGATGCTGACTCCATGGCCCCTGGGGATCCTAACTCATCAGTGCCATCTCAGTACAGCCATTCCAATGCCTTCGTCTTTCTTCCACTGTTTTATAACAATGTGGGGTGGTTCCCAACCCTTTAATGTGTACATTTTGTGTTATATTCATATATGTGCAGTGGCACATGTGCATGTCTATGGATATGTACATTCATTTGTGTGCAGTGGTACATATATATATTCATATATGTACAGTAACGTGTGCATGTGTATGAGTGTGTTACATTAATATATGTGCATTGGTACATGTACCTGTGGGGGGTATATATACATTCATTTATGTGTAGTGGTATGTGTGTGTGTGTGTGTGTGTGTGTGGATGTGTGTACCTGTGTAGAGGCCAACAACCACAGGACAACCTCAGGTGTCACTCCTCAGGCACCATCTAATCTGTGTTTTGAGAGAGAGTTTTTCACTGTCCTTGAGATCATCAACTAGGGTAGGCTGGCTGGTCATGAGCCCCAGGGAACCATCTGTCTCCGCCTTCCCAGCTCCAGGAATAGAAACGTGTGTACCATGCCCACCTTTTAATTTTTTTTTTTTTCATGGATTCAACTCAGGATCCTCATGGTCTCCTGGCAAGTACCTAAGCAGATAAGTTTTCTCTCCGGGTGTTTGTGTTTGTTGCTTTTTTTAAAACTTGCTTATTTGTTTTTTGAGAGGGTAGCCCACTGTCACCCTGGTTAGTTTTGAACTCACAACTCTCCTTGCCATGGGCTCTTGAGAGCTGAGATTGCAGGCTTGTGCCATCGTGTCCAGCCAGGGTCTGAGGAAAGGAGAGACGGGATACCTGTTTTCCTCCTTAGGATAAATCTGTCTGCTGTAATCTAGGGAAATGAAGTTTATCTTTTTAACAGCATTGAGAGACTTCATCTTGCATATTAGAAGTTCACCAGGTATTAGGTAATTTAGATTGTAAATTCTCTTCAAAGTGACCCGTCATCGTCTCTATATTTATTTTTTTTTTCTCTGAGAGGATGGGAGGCATAAAAGCAGACTTTGTAGTTTTATATCTGTCAGCTTGTCACATAAATATCTCAGTAACTACTGATCTTATCATCATAAAACTTCCATTTATATTGTTAGACATGTCACCTTAACCCACTGCACAAAAAGTCAACTGCACAGAAGATGCAAACTCATTCGGGGTGCAGGCCATTGACTCTTCACCTCAATGTCTTTCTGTCCAAAGGTCTGGAGTGGGCTAGAGGTGAAAAGAGACCCATCACAGACTAGGCTTCCAACAAAGCCATAGAGCACCTCCGAAGCTTTGTTCCCCACACCAAAGGGTACCTCTGCCATGTGGACACAACCAGGTCCTTTAGAGTGGTGGCTACCTAGTGAGGGCACCATTACAAAACACCCTGCTAAACACAAACCAGCTCCCTCATGAGCCACTGTGGCTGATCAGGATGGAAACCTTTCAGGTTTACTCTACTTTTGAAGGGAGATGTGGAGAATAACACTAATCTAGATGCACATATTCATTGAGAATTTATAGTGTTCATTGAGAACTTACAGTGTGTCAGTATGGCAGGGTTTAGGGGACACAAAGACAAACCCTCTTTCCCAGCCAGCCTAGACTGTAATGTGTGAAAACTGAAGTCCCTCATGGGGAATGACAACAGATATATGTGTACGGCAACACAACTGCCGAAGGCTGGCAGGGTTTAGCTTGGCATGGTACTGCTGCTTAATAGGAGTAAGGGGTGGCCAATGTCCTGGGTTATGAAAGAAATACTTGGTTTGAGATTTCAACACAGGACTGGGCATGCATACCATTAGATGTGAGTCCTTCGATCATTATTTACTGGGGTTTGTTTTTACTTGTTGTTAGTTAGTTAGGTAGGTAGGTAGAGACAATGTTTTATCATACAGTTCTTGTTGACTTTGAACCTGATATCTTCCTCCCTCAGCCCCACAAGTGCTTGGATTGCAGGCAATACAATAACATCTGAAGGCCACACAACCCAGAGCTTATGGTCCAATGAGATGGGGTCTGACAAAGAGAATAATAATACAAATAACCAGCGACAATCTTGGAAGGGACTGTATAATATAGGTATACACACATATTATATAATATATATATATATATATATATATACATATATATACATATATATACATATATATACATATATACATATATACATACATATCTCCCAAGACTGGCAAGACAGAGACACAAGAATCCCTGGGGCTTGTTGGACTGCCAACCTAGTTGAAATTGTGAACTTTAGGTTCAGTGAGAGACCCTGCCTCAGAAACTAAGATGGAGAGAAGATTCTAATCAGCTTTCACCTGTCAATATGATGCAGCCTCAGAGTCATCTGAAGGAGTCCCAATTGGGGGATTGCCAAAAGAAGATTGGAATGTGGACATGACAGTATGGGATTATCTTGTTTCTTGATCAGTGTTGGAGGGCCTAGCCCACTGTGGGCATCACCAGCCCTATGCATGCAGTCCTGGTCTATATAAGAAAGCTAACTAAGCATGAGCCAAATGAAGTTAGAGAGTGAGCTGGTGAGTAGCTGTCCTCTATGGCTTTTGCTTCAGTTCTTGTCTTGAGTCTCCCTCTGACTTCCCTCGGTAATGGACTGTGTCATGCTACTGTGAACTGGAATAAATCTTTTCCTTTCCAAGTTGCCTTGAGTCAGAGTGTTTCCTCACAGCAAGAGAAAGCAAACTAACTCAGAAAACGATAGGTAATGCCACTGGAAGTCAACCTTGCCTCTAGACACACCTGCACAGGGAAGCACATACACGTAAGCACACACACAACTCAAAACGAATTCTAAATCGTTGACCTCTGTGGCTCTTTAATTAACATAAATACCTTTTTCTTTTCTCCCTAACCTAGAAAAATAGCAACAGCTGCCACTGGATAGTTTTGTTACTTACTTACTTATTCTGTGCTTAGGAGCAAACCCAGGGCCTTGAGCATCCTAACAAGTACAATAGACCACGCCTTTGCAACCTGCCAGGGTGGGTGCACTGTGTCTCACCACCCCTTAGAACTCTGTGGCTGGACAGATACTACTTACAGACAAGGCACAAAGATAGAGACACAGTGTTAGTTCCTAGACTCTAACCTACACCTCTGGACTCATCTCTGTGATGTGTGTAGAGGACTTTTTCATCTATAGCATTTGAGTCATTATTCTTAACGTCCCTGGCTCCAGTTTAGTATTCCTTTGTTTCTTGAGCCCAGAACACACCCCCTTTTCCTGTCACCAATTGTCTTTTCCACAAAGGGGCAGCCATCATTTCACAGGGCTATGGTGTGCCTCTGTGTCACTTTCTTCTCTTGCTCCAACATGGTATCTTCCCTGTATGCTGTATGATCATTAGTGTTCAGATACCTAGATTGCCCCAGGGTTGACTTGTCTGTACTTTAGCAGACTTTGAACATGACCTAGGTTGTCCCAGGTGAGTTGAGGAACAATGAACAAAAAGTGTTCATAGGATGGGTCTGGGGAAATCAGAGCTTCAAAGCAAGAACAGAATCAAGTTTGAACATTTCGGGCCATGGGCAATGCAGACAGCCACGATTCACCAGAGACCCCAAGGGCCAACCAACTACAGTGAAGTAATGAAGGCTCAATGTAACCCATATCTCTTAAACATTCACTTGCTGCACACAAAGAGAAACAGGAAAGCAAAATCAAAAGGAAAAGGTGGCTCCAGAACTAGTAGTATAGGCCTGCCTTTGGAAAGGCTGATGAGATAGTAAGGTCATGAGGTCAAGTCCTTTATGGGCTACAGAGTAAGCTCACGGGCAGACTGAACAAGTCAGTGAGAATTTATACTATAAGGAGAAGTAAACCAAGGGCTGGAAATACAGTTTAGAAGTAAAAATCTTTGCTTAGTCTCAATCAATGAGGAGCTAGAGGCATGGCTCAATGGTAGAGACCCTGCCTGGAATCCCCCAGTGAGGGGCTGGGGGCGTGGCTCAGTGGTAGAGCCCCTGCCTAGACTCCCCCAGTGAGGGGCTAGGGGCGTGGCTCAGTGGTAGAGCTCCTGCCTAGACTCCCCCAGTGAGGGGCTGGGGGCGTGGCTCAGCAGTAGAGAGATCTTGTGTGGCCTGTACCTCTCCAGACAAAAAAAAAAACAAAAAACAAAAAACAAGTAGATGAGAAACTAGACCCACAGCCTGCCCTCCAGCAGGGTCACCCTCACTTGATTTAGTTTCTTATCAACATGAGGATCTTAAACATTCGTAATCTTGGACAGAAGGTCAGTAGTAGCTATCCACTGTCTGGAGGAGCCTGTGCTTTGCCCCTGGACTACGTTGTTCTCATCACAGTTTTGGACTCCTCAAGCTCAGCCTATTTAATGCCCAAGAAATTTAAGTCTTTTCATTAAGTGAAGGTGTACAAAATGAATAAATAAAAATTTAAAAAGTAAAAGTAAAAATAAAATCGGTCAATGGTCCTTTCTGAAAGGCGGTCCCAGTAGACTTCGCAGGTTTCCCAGGGTGAACAGAATGAAGACCACGTTGAGAATGGAGACAGCGGGAACAGAAAGCCGTGTCCTCTTCCACTGACCCAATTTGAAAAGTAAAAAAATGATGAGCAGACCAGCTGGGAGTGCAGACGCAGACCACAGCATTTGCATGTACTGCTAAGAGTGTTATTCACAGCTTCCAGCAGAAGAACCAGGCACGTCTCTGCATCCAAAGTGGCCATAATTGCCACGGAGAAACTGCTACCTTCACTACCTCTGTGTGAGGCCAGTGAGACACTAGACACTGCCCCTGGGCCACAGTGAAGTGGGAAGAAAAGGCTACTGGGGAAGCCTCTGGCATCTGTCAACTCAATTGCTCTGGGGGACTGTGCAGGGACACCAGAACAGGGTTTCCAGAGCCCCTTAACTGTATATGTTTTTCTGGGATTCTTCTACTTACCAGTGGGCAAGAAAAAGAAAATGTAAATTACTAAAGGAATTTTTAAAATTTAAGTCATAATTTATATGTTATCAATAGGTGGCTCCTTGGTGTAGGGTTTGATGAACACATACACATGCACATGCATGTACATGCATGTGCACACACACACATACACACACACACACACACACACACACACCTTCATGGAAGTACCATCCCAGGTGAAGCGCAGGATATGCACTTGTCCCCAAGAACTCCAACATGCCTCTTTTCTGAAAATGTTCTCCACGACTACAGCAATCCACACTGCAGCTTCTGCCCACCCCAGGGCTGGAGCGCTGCATGCAAGCAGGCATGCTGCAGCATTGTGTCTTAACCAGCCCTGGCCACTGTTTTTGTTTGTATCTGAGTGCATTAGCAGTTTGTTTATTTATTTCCTGTTACTGCTGAGTAACAGACCATTATATAGTTAAACACCGCTTGTTTGTCTACTCATGGTTTGACGGCCAGGAACGTTGAAGTGAAGAAAGGAAGTCACGGTTCCTGTCAGAATGAAACAATTCATTCTATGGGCGTTCTTGAATGCCAGTTGTGAGCCGGGCATGGTTCTGGGAAGGGAGAAGACAACTCTGAGGGAGAACATCGGGGCCTGATCTGTAGGTGCTGGAATTAGTGGGAAATGCAGGTTACAGACAGCAGCTGAGGCCATGTTAAACTGTGGTTACGTTCGCAAAGACAATGCTGTTCAGACAACAAGCCAAACATTACCTGTTAGGGCAGAACATTTGGTCTGTCTTCTTTGCCTTTTTATTTGAAGTGATTATTTGATCTTGGGAGACAGTCTTAATATGTAGCCCAGGCTAGCCTCAAACTCAGCAACCCTCCAGCCCCAGTCTCCTGTGTGTCAGGAATATATAACTGTGTGCCAGGCTAAAGTCTCTTTATATAATGTTTGCTGAAATACGACAAATCTGAAAAAAATGATGACCATTTCATCTGTTTGTGATTTTATTTCTTAAAAGAAAAATCACTAGCCCCTGATTTTGTGTGAAATGTGCAATGCACACCTTGTAGTGGGCCTTTCTCTGTTTGTGTTACTGTGTCTATTTCTTATCATCTCTTGGTTTTACAGACATATTTGTGACCAATCTATAGGGTTTTTTTTTTTTTTTCAAATACAAATAGAACCAAGGAACACATGTGCTGTGAGATTTGAAATTTTTTCTTCTAAAGCTGCCATCACTCTCTCTGTATTCAAGTCTCTGTATTCAGGATCGTCCGTACAAATATTTTTAAAGAAAGAACGCCCCCCCCCGCCCCTAAACACAGGCATTCTCTCTTGAGTCCCTTCTTCTGCTCCATTGAGGAAGGAGACATGGGGAGGTGCTTTAGCATTCTGTAATAAAGTAGTTCACGACACAATTAAAATGATGTAGCGGAAGGGTGGCGTGATAGGCTGAATTTAAATAACTAAAGCTGATTCAGGAGGCCATCAGAATTAAATGCTTGACGGAATGGACACAACAAATCCAAGATGGCTTCTCCGCATTTCAGCCGTGAGACGGAGTCGGCCGTTGATATTTTCCTGGCAAATTTGTTGATAGATAAAACATTTTTATAGACTTTCCATTATTCCTTGTAGCCATCAGCTTTTAATTTTCTCTTTCTAGTTAATATACTTGTGTATAATTTAAGCAGAAAACTGCTCTGTTTCATCATAAAAGATTTGCCTGTTACTGGGGCTGTGTAAATCGAGCAGACAGCCCGACATCCTTGAACCTTGTTTTTGGAGGCATTTGTTGACAACAACAGAGAGAAGATCACAGACGCCGCCAATAAGCGTGGACATCAATTATTTTTTAATTGTATAGGAGTACAGTACACTAATTAAAACTAGTATATCTTGCAATGCCAAAGGCAAAATTAATTATTAATTTTTATTAATATTCAGAAGTAGCACAAGGAATGCATTAATAAAGATTTGCTGGTTGTGACTGAGATCTTGTTTAGCTTTATATTTTAGGAAGAAAGAAGACGGGCGGTTTTCTGGCTTGATGTGACTAGCAAAGCTGCATGGAAGGGATGATCTTTATTGAAACGTACTTTTCAGAACAGGCGCTGAGTGATGGAGATGAGATCTGGTGTCATGGGGACATTCCACATAACCCCCCCCCCCCCCGAAGCTGGTCTATAACATTTTTACCTTGACAACTCTACATTCACCTGTAAAATTGTTACCCTTACCTTATATACATTTGGGATACAGAATTGGATATTTTAGTTAAGCCATCTTGAGTTGACAGTTAATAATTCATTTAGGAGCTGTGCATATCATATTATCCAAATCCAAGATGAATGCAATTAGTTTTGTGCACTAAAAAGAGTTTGATAAGGCTACCCCTCCATTTCACACTATCCTTCCTTCTTCTTCTTTTCCTCTATCCTTCTCTCTGTCTCTCTGTCCACCTCTCTGTCTCCCTAGCTCCTCTCCCCCTCTCACAATCTAAAGAAAGTCTTTAAGTCTTTCTTGTCGTAGCTGACTAAGATACGCACACTTTTGCGGCTTTTCAGCTGAGTCCTTTAAGCCCGGTGAGCTGAGTCTTCCCCTCATGGAGTGGACAGATGGACCATAAATTCTGCATTTCTTCTGTGCACTTGTTGGTGTCTTGCGTGTGCTGCCACTGATCTGGTCAATACTGTTCACGTCAACTTGCTTCAAAAGGACTTTAGAAAGTGTATCTGTCTCAATATAAAAATTGTCCACGAAACCCAAATTTTAGACACTGCCTCGATGGAAAGCCTGTGTGTAGAAGGACTGACTGTTCAACCTCAGGCACCAATGTTTCCATACCCATGGCTCTCCAACCCAGTGGAGTGAACCATCAGATCCACATGCGTCTTTGCCTACCAAGTGGGGAACACTCTCCATCACACAGCTAGATCCTGTATGTTCTCAAATCATCAAGGGTAAAGGGGAGAGGGGCAGAGTGTTCACAGCTACAATAAAGCCGCATGCGTTTGTAGGCAAAACTGTACAGTATGGCATATGCACAGTTCAGCCTTCCCTTCACACCTCAGAATACAACAGGACTCCCCGTCAGGCACAAGCTGTCGCTGCTCCCCGGGGAAAGCAGCTCTCTGAAGAATACGCCTTCCACCTGATGCTCTACCTTCCGGGGCGTTGCTGGCGAGAGACAGTGGGGATGGCTTGTGTTCCCTCGGATGTGTCTCAGATGTGTGCCCTAGGATCAGGAAATAGCCTTCTGAAAAAGAGGAAATTGTGAGTGGGTGTGCCTTGCAGCTGGCTACCTCTGGCTGGTCTTTGAGGTCTCAGGATAAAGATGGCCATAACATGTAGAGTCAGCATAGAATGCAGGTAAATGTCTGGCAGGTAAATGTTCATCCCATCCAGTCAGAAGCTGGCAAGAAGTGAAACAGGTTGACTGCCTCTGGGGTGATGTCACAGCTTGACAAGTGACCCCAGACCTTGATTCCTAGGACATTAAGTGCATAATGGACCACATCATGCGACATTATTATCTTCCTTTCTTAATTTTTATACCCTAACAGAAAAATCACATGGGTAGATATTGGTTTATCTGCCCACTGTAATGGAAACATTCTTAGCCCAAAGCAAAAGCTGATTCACCCATTCATTCAAACCACAAATACCTATGGAACATCCCATCTAACTGGGTCTCAAAGATTCAAACTTGACAAAGAATCCTCATGTATGAATCACTTGTTGCAGCATAACAAACATTTCCAAAGCTCGGGGGATTTAAACGGCAATTTATACAGTGTCACCAATGTGACTGCAAGCGGGGTAGGACTGAGCTGATCTAAGACAGGCTTGGTTGGGCAGCTCTGTTTCAAGCCAGGATGTTTCAAGCTGAGGTGGTTTTCCTCTCTCTTCACATACAATGTGCATCTCCTTTGCTATTAGAAGGCTGCCTGAAGCATGTTTGCCATGTGGTGGGATCAGAAGCAAATGACTCTCAACACTGGCACACTGGTACTTCTTCAATTGACAGGCCTCTAACTTAACTCTAACCATGGAGACGGTTGCTGAATCAAGAGTCTCCGTTCTCCATAAGGAGACCACAGAAAGTATGGACAATGGAAGGTGTGAGTAGACTGGCAGACAAATCAACTGTGGGAGCATTCCTTCTGACATTGTTGGGCAAAGAGAGGTGGTTTATTCCATTGGTATCCCTGCCAAAAAATACTATAGTCTGAACAGCTTATGGACAAAATTGATTCCTTGAAGTTCTGCAGGCTGGAGGGGTCCCAGTTCAAGACCATGCTTGGAACAGAGCAGAGTTTGGTGAGTCCTGCTTTCTGGTCTACAGAGCATGTTATCTTACTACGTCCTTGACTGATGGAAGAGTAAGTGGTCTCCATGGGGCCTCTTTTAATAAGATCATGAATCCCATTTGTGAAGGCTGTATCAGCATGTGCTAACTCCCTGTAATGCCTCGGGGATTATGATTTTCACACGAGTCTTGAGTTTGCACAGACATTGAGACCCTAGCCAATGGTGGATTTGCCTTAAAAGTGAATTTGTGCCTTTAAGAACCATGCTGCCCAATCCTTTCCTCCATTCCCTCTCTGCTTAAAGAAGAGATGTGATTTCATTCCTGGATGAGAACAGTCTGAGACCCATGGGCGGCTCAAGCAGGAACAGTGTGCCATTTTCTTCACTTTCACTACGTTGATTATTGGGCAAGGAAGCTCCTTGCTCCAGCCTCCATGTGGCAGAGATGTCTTCCAGTACATCAAGGGCCTGTCTTGGCCTGTGCCTTCAGGCACTATGTGGAGGAATCCAGGGGAGACTGTGTGGGCACCCTACAGGTAACCTCGAAGCTAGCATTTTAAACCCTCTCTGACCCTTGGTATAGCCCTTACTTGATGACTCAGAGTCTCTAGCAAGAAGCTCAGAACCTCCCCCAGTGGCACACACATTGTGTGTGCCTTTGAAAGCTTCCTGAGTTGAGGTTGTGCCTAGGACCAAGGCTTGACAACCATAAGCACAGAGCATCCTCCTCTGCTGGGGTCACTGGGAAGCTCTATCTTCCTTCTCTCCCTACACTACTTCCTATTGATCTAGTGCAGTAAATTATAGGCTCCATCTCTCCATGTGATAAAACAGTAGTCTTTGCCAGGCAATTACCCCAGTGGATACAAGAGGCCAGGCTTGGTTGTTGTGATTTTAAAATCTTGATCCCTGAGGTTTGAACAACCTTGTAATGCAACCCGCTGCTTTTCTGTCTACTTTGATTGCCAGTATTCCAACTCCTCTGTGACAATGATGGGCTGGCTAGTTTTATATCAAGTTAATATTAGCTAGAGTCACTGGGAAGAGGGAATCTCAACTGAGAAAATGCCAACACCAGACTGGCTTAGGGTCAAGCCTGAGGGGACATTTTCTTGATTGGTGGTTGATGATTGATGGGGGAGGTCCCAACTCACTGTGGGTAGTGCCACTCTGGGATAATGGTCAGAATTATGACTGCTATCAGAATGTGGGCTAAGCAAACCACAAGGATCAAGCCAGTAAGCCATGTTCCTCCAAGGCCTCCTTCTGCCTCCAGGCTTCTGCCTAGATGGTAGACTACAGCTCTAAGACAAAATAAACCCTTTCCTCGTCAACTTGTTTTTGGCCGTGGTGTCTTATCCCAGGACTAGAAACCCTAAGACACCATGGGTAATTTTTCCCTCTTTCTAAGCTTCAGTGTCTTCATCTGAAACATTTGAAAACAAGACACAGCCCTTCAAATGGCTGGAGAGTCCAGTGGATGGAAGGTACCTAATGCCATGCCTGGCTGGCAGGAAGGACACTAGGAAAGACTGGTCATCATTTTATTCCCAGTCAAGTATCCCCGGCTTTTGAGGCAGACTCTGACAGACACTCAAGCATGGCCCCCCTTTAACAGATGTGCATCCTGCTTATCACGGCCTTTCATCTTTGCTTACAGCTATGTGGTGGTGATTCTCTAAGCAGATTTGAGAGAAGGTTTGTTTTCATAAATCATGTTTATATGTTACTGAGGCCTTGTTTACTGTATTGGGACAAGTTAAGAACATCAGGATTCACGTCTGCAGGGAAGGGAGGAAGAGGGAGATGTTCTGGGGAGCTGTTTGGTATACACAAAGGTGGGAACGGGGCCAAGAGCCTGACTTTAAAGTCAAATGCAGGGACATTTCACCATATGACAGACATCCCCCAAGCAGAACTTGGTATGGCCTTTTCTCCCACATCCTAAAGCTATCCAAGTCCCCAGAACCCTTGGCTTGATTCTGTCAAGATCTTCTGTCAAGAGTTAGCTCCAGTTCCTAACCCTGAGCCTGGAGGATGTCATATTGGCATTGGCTGGACAGAGAGAGCGAAATGAAATAAGTTAGACATCTGTTAGAAGTCATATGCTGTCGACAGGGCTTCCCTGTGCTGGTCTGCATTCTCACGCTCAGCAGGAGCCAGACAAGTTCCTTCACAGTGGAGATGTGGTGTCTTACGTTGGGGGGCTTTGTGTGAGCCAGACAGGCCCTGAAACTGCTGTGCCTACTGTGTACTCCTGAGGAGGCAGCAGTGGGTGTGGCATGTGGATCTCTTCAGTCACCGGAAGGGCACCGGAGCAGACTGTGGAACACAGATATTCATCTATAATGCACAACTGTTGCTTTTTGCTTTTAACTGTCAAATCGTTCCACTTTGAATGTGTGTGTATGTTTATGTTTTTATACACACACATATATATATGTGTGTGTGTGTGTGTAAAATATTGATTTATTTTATTGAGATGGACGATAGACTTTCTTATCCTGTGTGGTCTTTGGTTGATTGGTTGGTTTTCAGTGATGATATTTGAACCTAGAACCTTGCACATGTTTGACAAGCACACTAGTACTGAGCTACATCCCCACCTCACTCTTTCTTTAGTTTGAGACATAGTCTCCTTAAGTTGTTCAGGCAGGTCTTCCACCAATTCTTTTTCCCAAGTTGGCCTTCAGTTTATGATTCAACTGCCTCAGCCTCCCAAGTAGCTGAGACAATAGGTGTGCCCGACCATGTCCATTTTCTAGTGTGTTTTGTTAAAAGACTTTTTACCTTCTTTGTAAATATTCTCTGAAGATTCCAGAACATTCTACTTCTATGGCCTCTGAGGTATCACTCAAAATTGTGGCTACTGATCAAGCCAGTCTTCACTAGTGGCCCTGAACCCAGGACAGGTGCACATCCTTTACTTTTTATATTCCTGGTGACTGACAGGCTTGGGAGGGGTTTCTGGAAGCCATGGGGTTGAGTTAATGCCTCTTATTCTGCTCAGTTAATTATAGGAGCAGTCACTGATCACACTGACCACTGGGTCTGTTAACCACTTGGCTGGAGAGAATGGGCTGACCAGGGGGAATCTTTTATTCAGTTGTGAGTATAAGGGAAGAGGGGCACATTTACTCTTTGTAGAGACATTTCAAAATTCTCCTTCATTCAACCAATAAATATTTGTTTAGCATATCCATATGCAAAGTCCTGCTGCTGACATCAGTGCTGAGATTCTGGTATTAATATTCTAGGCATTAGTATATAGATACACCAGTGAACAAAAAGAAAATATCACAGACCGTAAGTTCTAACAAAAGTCAAACCACCAGTCAGGCCATAATATGAAAAGTGTTGGGCTGAAGAGGATACTACGTGGCAGAACCCTGCAATGTTAAATGCACCATTAAAGGAGCAAAAGGCACCAAGAGGGAACCAACTCGACAGGTAACTGGAAAAGCAACGTTTTAACGTTTGAAGCAGAAGCAATGATATATGCAAAGTCTCCAAGAACTACTAAAGTTAGTTATTTAGTTAGAAAGCAAGCCTGTGTTGAAAGCTAGATGTTCAAAAGTAGTACATAAAGATGAAGCAAGCCATAGTGGTAAATAGTAGTAATGACGAAGCATGCTTTATTTTTTGATATGAAGAAATTTCAAGGGTAATAGGTAGATAGACAGACAGACAGACAGATAGATAGATAGATAGATAGACAGACAGACAGACAGACAGACAGATAGGAATTATAGGATGTATAACACTTGTGTAGCTCCAAACATTTGTGAAATTCCTTTCTATAGACTCATAGCACAAAGAGTGGGAGAAGTGAAAGAGGAAAGTAGGAGATTTTATTCTGAAGTTCTCAGAGGTCTCATGGAATAACATCATAGACTGTGAACATATCATGTGGGAAAAATGGACACATGGCAAACCACGAGGAACCAGGATCAAATGAACAAGATGTTTCAGCTGCCAACCAAGGTGGAAATAGAATACTTTTCATTTCTTGGAATACTTCCATTTCTTGGAAGAGAAATTATCAACTTCTCCCTGGGAAGAGAGAATCGCAACTGATGAGGTGCCTACAAAAACCTTGTCCCTAGGATGTCCATATGGCATTTTCTTGATGGTTGGTTGATGTGGGAAGGCCTAGCCTATAGACTGTGTCAACACTTGGTAGGTGGCCCTGGGGTGTGTAAGAAAGGTGAGCTTGGGAACAAGCCAGTAGGCAACGTTCCTCCGTGCTTCCTGCCTTCAGGTTTCCTCTTTAAGTTCCTGCCCCAACTCCCCTCAATGATGGATGTAACATGAAACAAATCTCTTTCTTCCCATGTTGCTTCAGGTCATTGTATTTATCACCACAACAGAGAAACAAATGATGAGGGTCCTCAGGCGATTTAAAAGAAGAAAGTAAGAGAGGCAAAAAATGAAAATATAAATGGTAGAAATATGAGACAATTGAGAAAAAATAGGAAAACTCTAAATGTTGGGTTTGTGTTGAAGGTTGGCAAGGAAGAGGGAAGTGTTAATGGTTTTTTAGTAATCTGCTGAGGTTGAGTCAAAAATCAGAGCAGGAAGTGTTGCTTCTCAGGATCTAAGGTCATGATAAACATTTACAGGAACCAAGGAAGGAGCAGGTTGGCGAGAAGCAGCTGTGATCTGGTGAGTCTGCATCCTGTAAATACGTGTGTAAATGTATTCCCTGAAACATTGCTGGAACCTGATCCAAAATCTGAATATCAAGAAGAATGTCAATTTCAGCAGAAAAAAAAAAAGAAAAAGAAAAATCGAGCAAAAGACAAAAATAATCTTATATGAAGAAACATAATGTAAGCCCGACTTGCAAGTTCCTTTAGACACACTGTTAGGAGTTCAGCAAATGTTTGTGGAGAATAAAAACATGAAAGGAAATTCTCCATGTTTATGCTATTTTGCTTAAATTTGGTAAAGGTTGGTGCATGGGACAACTGAGGCTTTCAATGTTTTAGTTTTAAAAATGATGCTTTCACACAGTCAACTTTATAGTGCTAAAGGATGGAACGATGGCTCAGCGGTCAAGAGCACTTGATGTTTTTTCCAGAGGACCCAGATTTGGTTCCCATCAGTCATATGGCAGCTCACAACTGCCTGTAACTCCAGTGCCATATGATTCCATGCCCTCTTCTAGCTACCAGGAACTCCAGACACTCATGTGGTGCACAGATACACACCAGACACTCATGTGGTGCACAGATACACATGCAGGCAAACCCTTCCACCTCTCTCTCTCTCTCTCTCTCTCTCTCTCTCTCTCTCTCTCTCTCTCTCTAACTCTATATCTATATCTGCATACTTATATTGTATTTGTTTTCAAAATCCTAAGTGTATGTGATATTTGTCTTCAGGGATCATTCATTCTGAAATCATGCTGATTATCAAATCTCTGTGTCCAGTGGAGGTCATTTGTGGATGTTCTAGGACAATATTTACATAGGATCATGCACTTGAGCCAAGAAGAATTTTCTGGAAAACACAGAATAGTATGAGTTAAGGACTACAGTGACATCTTTTGGGTCCTGAATACCAAAACTGAGAAGGTCTTTATAAGAAACTTACCTCAAAAGTAAAAACACAAATGACTTTACAGAAAAGCACAAGAAGAGGCAGGTGGATTTCTGAGTTCGAGGCCAGCCTGGTTTACAGAGTGAGTTCCAGGACAGCCAGGGCTACACAGAGAAACCCTGTCTCTAAAAACAAAAAAAAAAAAAAAAAAAACAAAAAAAAAAAAAAAAAAAAAAAAGAAAGAAAAGAAAAGCACAAGAAAAAGCATTTATCACACAAAAGGAAATATCCAGAGAAATGGGACATGTTTCATGACTTTATAATATTCAAATCCAAATGGGAAAAAAAACGTGATTATATATGAAGCCACCAAGATTGCACAAAGTGCATAAAAATCATAGAATTAAAGAGGGCAGGGCAGATAAACAAAATACAATTGGTGATTTCAACACTTTCTCATGAACTGATAGAAAATCTTTAAGAATACAGAATCCCTGAATCAATTAAGGAGACCTAACTGACATTTTGTTTTAAACAGGAAAAAACATTTTGATATTTTTTTATTGATCTTTAAGTTTTAAAATTTTATTTTAAACTTTTATTCTAAAATCACTGTGAACAACAATCGAAATATGGACATGCACATGCGTGCACATGCCTGCAAAGACCAGAAGTGGGTGTCAGGCCCTGGAGCTTGGGTCGCAAGTGGTAGTGAGCTGCCTAACATAGGTTGTTGGAACTGAACCCCGGTCCTCTAAAAGAGAGATACGAACCCTTAACCACTGAGCTATCATTCTATCCCCTAATACAGTAAATTTTACTATCCCAAGGTATCATTTGCAAAGGTAAGACATCCAAAATTTTCCTATGCATTTTAAGAAAAACACAAATACTGAGAATTTCCTCTTTTGTTCTTAATATTGAGTTGTCTCTCCAGCCTGTTGACACTTCTCAAACATTTTATCCAACAGGCACAAAACACATACTCTTTTCTGTTGCACACTGGGAATTCACCATAAGAAACAACATGTTGGGCCATTTAAAAAAAAGTGTGGTTGTGTTTAAAGGGGTATGGATTAATCAATAAGATATAGTTATAATAAGATATAAATCAATCATTTAAAAAGAAGGTGACTTGGGGGGGGATTACTTCTGAGAATTTCATGGATGAAAAAGGAAAATCAGGAGACAACCCAAAAAGCTTAGAATCAGATGAATATGAAACATGACGTGTTTGATCACCCAGGAGCAGCCAAAGCAGTTTGTTAGAGGAAAATATATACTCCCAAATGGTTATTGTCTGATAAAAAAATATTTAAAATAAACAGCTCATACATTAAGAAGCTGGACAAAAAGAAAAGCAAATTAAACTCTGACAAGCAGAAGAAAAGGAAGCAGAAATCACTAACAAGAGGAATACACAGATTGCAGAAAGACAAATAACAGACTCAAAGATACTTAACTGGAAGAAAATCAGAAACTCATAGCTAGCTTTATCAAGGTGAATGGGAAGATACAAATGAAAAGAGGAACCCAAGACATAGGGGCCGGGAAGATGGCACAGGAGTAAAGTGCTTTTTCAGAGAACCAGAGTCTGGATTCTGGCAACAACTTCAGGATGCTCATAGCTGCTTATAAGTCTGGGTGCAGAAAATCCATAGGGGTCAAATACCTTCCTCAGACTGCTGCACATACAGCACTCACTGGCACATACCTGTACACAGACACACATAAATATAGAAGTAAAATAAATTAAGCGGAAAAGGATAAAGAGAGAGGTCATATACAGGAAGACCAGATGCTGGGGTAATTATAAATGGTACATGGTGTCAGCACATGCCCAGTGGTAAGCATAGGTTAAAAAATCATGTAATCAAAGTTACTCTTAAGGATGCTTTAAATCATCCAGTGGTTTGTCCGTATACTGCTAAGCCAGTGGTCCTCGATGTTCCCAAGGCTATGGCCCTTTAATACAGTTCCTCATGCTGTGGTGACCCCCCAACTATAAAATTATTTTTGTTGCTACTTCATACCTGTCATATTGCTACTTTTATGAATAGTAATGTAAACATGTAATATGCAGGATATCTAATATGTGACCCCAATAAAAGAGGGGAGTGTTGTGACCCAGAGGTTGAAAAACATTGTGCTTTACCAATGTTTAACAAATCTAATGGAACTGGGTTTTTTTCTCTATGGTGTGTGTTCAGAAGTCATGTGATCTCACACACACACACACACACACACACACACACCTTTAGAACTAAAAAGGTTGTTAATGGGGTTGATGCCCAAGGCCCCGAATTTTGTCCCTATCACTACTCTATCAAAGCCCTATGTATTCGCCCGGCATGGTGGTGCACAAACGTTTAATCTAATCTCTGTGAATCAAGGTCACACTGGTCTATATAGTAAGTTCCAGGTTGGTCAAGACTACACAGCAAGACTCTATCAAAAACTAAAAACAAACAAATAAAAAACAAAGCAAAAAGCCCTACAATCTACAGATCTATAGCATTTAAAAGGATGTGTATAAATGCATTCATTGTTGTAGTTTAATGCATACGTATAGACAAATATTTAAAGCTTGAGTTTACACAGGGTGATAACGCGCTAACATTATAATCCACTAAAGGACTGTAAAGGCTGCTGTTCGTGGTGGGTAAAATACTAATTTTCTATTTCCCTTAATCCTTCTTGTAACCTCTCCTTCCTCCTCTCCTCCTCCCCTCCTTCTCCCCTCCCTCCTGCTCTTCCCCCTCTTCCTCCCCCCCCTTGTTCCTCTTCAGCAAGGACTCCCATCACTTTGTTGCTTCTGTGATGGGCCTCAGCTGTTCCTTGTAGCTGGCAGCTGCAGTGGAGAGATTTTATCTACACTTGTTTTCACTGCAGGCTTACATCAAGCCCCAGAATTTCAAGAGGACAGAGTGTGACCTTCTCGTTTCTCAGCCAGGCAAACTGGGTATCATAGAGGTCAGGGCATCTATGAGTCTTAGAACCGATCTATCTGATACCCCTTTGCCCAGACTTTCCAGGTGGGAACCGGGATCTTGGCATGAAGTCTCCCACAAAGCCACTGTCTGCTCTGTTTTCTGCTTCCCAATCCTGTGATAAGAGTATTCTAAAACTGTATTCCCAATCCTACGATCAGAATATTCTAAAACTGTATTCTTCTATTTAAAACAAACAAACAAACAAACAAACAAACTCCCCATGTGGGCTCTGTAATCTCTGCCTCAAATTCTCTTTGGCAGTTGCAGTTAAAAAAAAATACTTGGCTGTGTCTTTAACTCCATTTTGTCATTCTTTGTTAAACCTTGCTTTCCCCTGGTGGCTCCTTGAGAATGCCTTCCGAATCCTAGAGCAATGTCCCATGGCTCCCCTCTTTCCTATGTCTTCCCTTACTCCATGCTTACTTCCACACTGGCTTCTTTTCAAACTCCATGCTTGAGTTTATTGTCTTTGAGCCAGATCCAAAGCCTGATAAAAGGACTTTGGCCCCTTTCTTCTTATTCTTCACAAACCCCGAATTAGATGGGAACATGGAAACCTAAGTCCAAACCATCTGGAAAAGAACCTTTACCCTGGCTTTCCTCGGATATATCAACTGGACCATGACACCATAAGGACCTTCTGCGGACTAAGTGTAAAACACCATAAAAAATGTAGATTTATCTTAGGTCAACCTAAATAATTGTTAGAAACATCTAACAGTGGCAGGACTCTTGCTTCTGAGACTCAGACTCAGAAGTTGAGCCCATAGCAAGCCTGGACCATACACTGTCACCACTGATCTGTAAAAGTAAGCCCCGCCTTACTCTGTTGCTGTGATGAAACCCCATGACCAAAAGCGACTTATGGAAGGAGGAGCTTATTTGGGATTACAGTTCTAGAGTAGAAGAGTCCATCATGGTGAGCAGGCATGGAAGCAAGCAGCAGGCTTGGTGGCTTGGGCAGGAAGTTGAGAGCTCACAGCCTCTAAGGCAAGCATGAAGCAGGGAAAGACAACTGGAAGTAATTTGTGAGTTAAACTCAAAACCAGCCTCCAGTAACATACTTTCTTATCAAGGCCACAGATCCTAAAGTAGTACCACCACTGAGACCAAGTGTTAAGATGCCTGCAGCTATGGGGAAACTTTCCCACACAAACCCCCAAAATCACCTCATCCCCTTTGACCATGCTGGAAACCAAGCTTAGGATTTTGTACATGTCTGGCAAGTACACTGAGCCAGATTCTCAACCCCAGCGTACACACTTTGGTTTGTCTATTTGTTCCCTTTAAATCGTATTCTTTCCTTCCCGTAGAAAACCATCTGTGTTAGTTGTTTATTGATTCCTTAGTGTGCATTCTTGGTGAGTGTATGTTGGTGTGTTTTGTGATAGTGTGCATGCATTTCAATTTGTATAAAAGCTAAGAGCAGCCTTGCTGTGTGAAATCACTTCATTGGGTGGCT
Source organism: Arvicanthis niloticus (assembly GCF_011762505.2). NCBI lineage: Eukaryota > Metazoa > Chordata > Mammalia > Rodentia > Muridae > Arvicanthis > Arvicanthis niloticus. The sequence continues at coordinate 12,809,077 of NC_047658.1, forward strand.
ACATAGTTCCTCATTTTATTCATCTCCCCAGAACCATATATACAGGCGTCTAAATCCTGTCCCCTCTGCTAGTACTGCTTTATCTACATACCCCTAAGATGGTCCATGAGAACTTCTTTGAGAGATGGCTCAACCTCTTGTCTATGGCATGCAGTGCATGAGGACAGTGTGCCACTGAGATGTCCTCTTTCGACCAAGGAAGCTCCAGATCCTGGAAGTGGTGGCTCTCAAGAAGATGAATAGAACTACCTTATCTAAAGTTCCTGTCCTCAAGGCTGAGACAAAGCTGATAACTGGAGGGTCAAGTCCACAGCTCTTGTAGGATAGAGTAGCAGATCTTGTGGTAATTTCATTGTGGTTCATTTCTGTTGACTTCCTTCTTCTGAATAAGTTTCTGTGTGTTGCTTAGAATGAACACCGACTTTGCCAGGAACCAACCTGTACCATAGACAACTTAGCCACTTAGTTTACCTCATTAATGGAAGCTGTCTCCCAGGGTGGATGAACCACCCACTGCCTTCCATATAGCCCACGTGCAGGCTAGTCCCTCGCCCCTGCAATGGTCTACCAAAACATTTATTTTCCTTGTTTGGCTTGTGTTCTGACTTGAATGCAGGGTTTATGATATCAAGACTGGCCTTGAGTTTGGGATCTCCCTCCATCATCTGCCAGAAGGATGGGATTAAGATACCTGGCCTAACCGTCCCTTTTGTGTTTTGCTTTGTACTGTCTTCTGTGACTCATAGTTTTTTAACCTATATGAAGGTACTGACTTGTGAACGTTTTTCTTGTAATAAATTGCCTGGAGACACACTTTTTGGTCCTTCTTCCCACTCCCAACCCCTGCCCCCAGGAATGACTGCCTAGGTATTATTTCTTTCGTTTGACTTATTATCTTCATCCAAAATGTCCTTCACTGAATCATAAAATTCTAGGATCGGGCGATTGAGGGTGTCTGATTTGTGTTGCTTGTGATTTGAGTTTTTTCTTGTTTACATTATTTCATCTGTGTTCAGAGCAGCATCTCTCTTTACGGCATTTGGCATTTTAGCTATGGCACCCAGCATACTTAGCTTGGTTGATCCTTTCCCAGCCCATTTCTGACCTCTCTCTTCTTCCTCCATCTCTACTTGTAGCCTTGTGATTTTAAATTCTGTTTAGAAATTTCTCTGTATTCCCAAAGTTATGGAGATGCTGTATTTTCTTTTAATAACATTATTTCTAGTTATAAATATTTCATTTTTAATTTAAAATATGTTTATTAACTCATTGATAATTTAATAAATTTAATACATATTTTGGTCATACTCACTCTCTGCCCTTCCCCCAGCTCCTCCCAGACCCCAGTTCCTTTTCCTGTCCATCCAACTTTGGGTCTTTTTAAAACAAAAAAATAAACCCAAAAGCCATTGGGTCTGGTTTGTGCCACTCATATTCTTTTGAATGTGGAGCCATCCATCATCCACTGAAGTGAAGTGGCCTACAAGCTACCCTCCCCTTAAAGAAGATAGACTCGCCCTCTCTTAGACACTGCCAGCTGCCTATAGCTCTCCAGCCAGCTGTGGGACTTCGTGCCCACCTCCTCTCTCCACACTGTGATCAATGCTTGTCTGATTGAGCTTATACAGGTCTTGTGTGTGCTACCTTGTTGTGTCTGGGAAACTCCACTTGGTTGTAATCATCTACCATCTCTGGATATTACAACCTTCCCCCCTCTCCCTCCCTCCCTTTCCCTTTCTCTCTAGCTTCTCCCTCTACCTCTCTCCTTCTCTTTCCTTCTCCTCCTCCTCCTCCTTCTCCTCCTCCTCTTCTTCTTCTTCTTCTTCCTCTCTCTCTCTCTCTCTCTCTCTCTCTCTCTCTCTCTCTCTCTCTCTCTCTCTCTCTCTCTCTCCTGAAATGGGATGTCCATGTGGGCTGAGTACCCTGCAGTCTGAGCTATATATGGAATTGAGTATCATCCAGAATAAATGGGTCAGTGTCCTCTCCTCACAAATACATATCTATCTATCTATCTGTCTGTCTGTCTATCTATCTATCTATCTATCTATCATCTATCTACCTATCTGGATATAGATAGATATAGATAAATATAGATAATAGATATAGAAATGGATTTTTATCTCATTTTGAATTAACTTGAATGTGATATCAAGAAATGATTTTGTTTGATACTTCTCTAAAGATTGATCTGATTTTATGCAGAATTCCTTGTTAATAGCCATATCCCTTGTCTTTAGACTTGTACCACTGTGTCTTACTTTATTATTTTTTCTCTGTCAATACCGCACCACTTGCATTGCTGTGACTTTGTATTTGGTATAAGGATCAACAAATGTAAATTGCTCCTTCCTTTTAAAATGTTATTTATTATTATTTTGTATGTATGTGTGCTTTGCCTGCCTATGTGTGTGAGTGCACCACGTGTGTACAGAATCTGTGGAGGCCAGTAGAAGTCACCAGATCCCCTTGAATTAGACTCATGGAAAGTTGTGAGCAGCAATGTGTGGGCTAGGAAACCAACCCTCTAAGAGCAGCCAGCACTCTAAGCCATTGGACCATCTCTCCAGCCCCAAATTCTTCCCTCTAATTATTCCCATTTTATATTAAATTATTAAGCTTTATGTATATTGTCACCTAACTTTAAAGTAAACCCTTAGCAATTTTGTAGTGAATCTGTCATTTTTAAAAAAGAATTTTTTCTTCTACCTAGATATAGTGTTTGTGTAGAGGGGCAGTGTGTACATGTGAGTGCAGTACCTGACTATCCCAGGAGAGGGCGCTGGTCTGTTCAGAGCTAGAGAAACCATCCACTGTGAGCTGTCTTCAGTAGGCGCTCAGAACAAAATTCCGGTTCTCTGCAAGAGCAGTTTGTGCTGTTAGTCACTCAGCCATCTCTCCAGATCCCAAATTTGTCAATTTTATTTAAAAAACCAACTAGCATTTTGAGTTAGATTCAATGTACACAATAAATGCCAGGGGATGTCATGTCTTCAGAGTTTATAAAGTCAGTTTCTCTTTACTTCACATGCTAGTGCTATTGCAAATGACACCATATAGTTATATTTCTTAGCCGTGGCTGGGAAGATGACATAATACTAATTTTTCCAGTGTAATGTTCTGCCCAGCCATCTTCATGAGCTTTCCTGCCACAGCTATTGTGGTATAAACTGAACCCCAATTTATTTTATTAATTGAAACAGTTCTCGTGCTGATCTTGGATTTTCCATTTGTGTTTGGTACATGCTCATATCACCTACACACGGTGATGATGTGACTCCCTCCTCCCCCACTTCTTTCTTTTCGGTTGTTGGCATTGAGGGCGATCCAGTCTGCATCCTAATTTTTATTACTCAATATGGAAGTTAAACATAAATGCCTGTTGTTGTTAGCTTGCAGAAGAGGTTTAATTTCTAATTATGTGTTATGAGCTTCCTTAACTTGACCACACAGGCCGGGAAGCATGGTACATGCACACATGGATGTGTTTCTCAGTCATTTCCATGACTCCCTCATCATTCTGTACCAATGACTATGTGAGACCAACCCTGTTCTTGAGCCAAGGTCTTGTTTCTCCTCCCTTTATTGTGTCTTTATGGTCACTGTAACAGCATACCAGAGGATGAGAGACACAAGGAGCTAAATGGCTCCTGCATGGTCCAGACAGGATTACAGACAAAAGAGCCAGAGCCGGGGATCAGTCCAACCAAGCTCACCAATGTCCATGACACGCCCAAAACCCATCCAATTTCTGCATGTACTGAGGTAGTTCAGCTCTGGGTGTTTAGTTACCAAACCATCATCACTTGCTGGTGGGCCATAGGCTAGCCACCCAGTTGCTAAAGCCAACGGCCTTTGAATCCGTTACTTTTCTCATTGCTCTGGCCAAATAATATGTGGCAAAAGCCGCCCAAGAGAGGAAGGGTTTGTTCTGGCTTCCAGTTGAACAGGGTGCAGTCCACTGTGGCAGAAGTGAGTTTAGGGGAGCCAGCTTGTGGCATTTTGGAGTCTTGAGAAGCAAAGAGCTTGAGGCAGAAAGCAGAAACCCAATGCCATCTCCCAAAGCCACAATCTTCATCCAGCAAAACCTCATCTCCCAAGGGCTCCATGACCTCACCAAACAGCTCCAGCCTCTGGGATGAAGAGTTCAAACTCACTACCCTTCATACCACAGCACCCAACCCCCAGCATATCAGCATGCAGGACAGTGTGCAGACCCTCACAGGCTTCATTGCCAACAGAGGTCAGAAATAGTACCAAGACTCATTAGGGAATCTCCCTGAAGGTGTCAGGATAGTCACGTGGCTGCATTCCCAAGGACACTGAAGAGCTGACCGTCAAACTTTGCCCCAACAAAAAAGACCCCTAAATAAATAATCAAAAACTGTCTGCACTTCAAAAGCCCTCTGGAATCTTAACAGTTCTAGTCAGCATGCCCACCTGTGATGCCCACGTGAACCTTAAGTTTCCAGGAACACCTGAGACCCGTGATCTAGTCTGCTTAAGCCTTGGCAAGGGACATGGCTGGAGATGGCAGCCAAGGTGGCAGCCACTAGGTTGGCAAGGCCAGTGGCACTCTTGGTTAGAGAGTCACAGGAGATTTCTTTTATATTTTATATTATTTTTTTTTATTTTTACCAGTTCTTATTGTTGTCCACTTCCGGGTTTTGCTGCTTTTCTATAGATCCTGGGTATCAATTTTAGCTGAAAAATGCTGTAAAAACAAAAAGGTAATGCCACTTCCCACACTGTTCCAAAAGGTTTTTAAGTGGAAAAAGGTATTTAGTATTTTTAATAAGCATCTTCAATACTATTGAGTTGGTTTCTTTGTTCATATCACAAGATTAATTATGCTGTCAGACACTTTCAAGGCCTGCTTAACAAAGATTCAGCGATATAATGGTTTGCTTTCGCTGCCTTTTTTCTGCATAGCAATCACAATCAGCATTAGACAATTTAAAACCCTTTCACCAGCCGGAAGTTCTGAAGAGCCTTTTAATCAACAAAAGTAATTTTGCAAACAACTAGATACAGCATTTTTCATATTAACTAACTTGCATTTAAACTCTGCAGGCTTGATTCTTGCCGGCCTCTTATTTCAGGAAACTGGGTTAGATGCCCGTGGCCTAGAATTTGCAAGTAGGGGGGGGGATCTGCAGTGCACTGTCTGCCCTGGGTACCCCCTAAATTCTCGTGTCTTGTTACCTCCTTCTGCTTATTAAAAAAGATAAGACCAGTGCTCCGATGTAATTCATTCATTTTAATTATCTCTTAATATGCATATCTTGTCTGATCAATTAAATTCTTGTTTGTTTTTTTTTTTAAATTTGGTTGCTCAGAGAGCTTCAACTACATTGGTGTTACTATATTGTAGCCGTATGTAGTTTCTTTTTAATTTGTGAGTTTCTATCCGTATATGCCTTGGATTTAAAAACTCAGTGAATATCACCCCTGAGAGTCTGAAACACAATTGTTTCATTTGTTTGGTGTATGGGCTGTATACAGCAGACTGGACTTGAACCCACAATCCTCCTGCCTCAGCCTCCTGGGATAATAAGCATGTGCCACCATGGCCGGCCTAATTTTTTTTTTTTTTTTTGTCTCTTTGAGATTGGAAATGCCAGTGTTTCAAGTGGAGTGCTCTGCGCATGCGCAGGCAGCTCTAGTTAGGACGGCGGCTTTTGAGGCTTTGTATTTGAAAGATGGCTTCTCTGGAGGCAGACGCAGGGAGGCACATTTATTTTTTTATTATTATTATTTTAATATACATATCAGGCACATTTTAAAAAATGTAACTAACCTGTTAATGACACCTTTAAAACATTCATTAAAAAAAGGGGAGGGGGAGAGAAAGGCCCAGTCAGCAGCTGTAATTTGTGGCATTGCTCTGTGTAGTAATTAGCCGCGTGCGGGAGCGATTCCTGCACCCCAAACCTCCTTGTGTTTGACACTATTTCAACCCCGGCGAGAAGTGACCCAGGGATCTGGAGCCACAGGACAAGAGGAGCAAGTCCTGTCACGAGCAATAACAGGGTCAGGAGACACGACTAATGAAGTCATAGCAACTGCCGCACGGAGCCAATCAGAAGAGGCGCCAATCTGTAAATGAGGATGTAATTAGCAGAAAAAATAACATGCTTTGGTTGAATTCGAGGGGAGCCTGTAATGACTGGATATTGAGAAAGATTCCAAAAGATTAGAGCAAACATTATGCAACAAAGAATACCTAATTAGGGGAAAAAAGTGAATATGCCTTAATTAGAGGGGTACATGATTGAAAGACGCAGAGTTGTCTTTTAATATGAATGTAGTGATGAAGGTTAGCTCTCTGCCCTGCTTGGGCTCTGTGAATCGGTGAAACCCGCATGCTCACATCTTTCTGCAAATGCTACCTTTCTGCAAAGAGGCAGAGGGACACTTCTGGGTATCCTTTGCCCTTTGGAGTGGAGGGCACCTGCCATGGCCTCCGACAATTCCACCTCCTGGCACAGGCAACCCTGCCGTGTGCCATGGTGCTTAAGGTGCAGAAATCATCAAATAAATGGAAACATCCAGCACCTAGATACACGGCTTACCTTTGATGGCTGCCTTTCTGATGTGCAGTCAGCAAGGTATGCTTTTTATTTAACAGAGCCTGGCCCAAGTAGATCTGTGCTGTCACACCAGCAGGGATCCTGTGAGGTTTTGTGTCTCAGGACAATGAGAAGAGACCTTCTCAGCCACCCTTCCTGTACTGTAGCCGATATTTAGGAGTGTAAACACCACTAATTTTTCCTCTAACAGACAAACTACATGTTCTTTCAATTCCTCTCTTTCCCCCCAAACTGTTCTGAGTATTGATTTTCATTTATTCCACGCGATCCTTAATTGTCGTCATTGGCTATCAGCCACAGCCCCCTGCTTAAATATACGCTGTCAATTTTGAAGCATATTTATAGATTAATTTAAATGTGTTTTTAAATTTATGGCCCCATACCTTTGGTATGTTGGTAACATTAAAATACTTATGGTACAGAATTTTTTAATTAAAACTATTCATCAAAGAACGTCCAGGTAGCTAGCATCTCCCTGTTTGCGGTGGGGGTTCTGGCAGCCAGAGCGAGCAAAATAATAGGTCAATTAAAAAAAATCTAAAGATAGCGTTTTCAAAGACCCAGTTGTTTAATGAGCATTTGCCAACGGATCCCCCAAATTAAATTATGATCCTGAATTTTAGTTATGGGCGTCAGGGCTGTATCTGGCAGAGGAAGAGCGAGAGGCCCCGGAAGAGAAATGCTTCCCACCTCACTGTTCGTGAGGAGGCGTGTCTTCTGGGAGTAAGAAGGACAGGGATGCTTTAGCTGAACTGGGACCCTTGAATGGGGATATTATAACTGCACAGCCTCGAATCTGCCCTGCTTTAGCCAGTTCACCTGTGCGTCTTAAAACACTCTGTCCTACACTAGCAGGCTTCCTTGGGGGCTGGCTCTGGGAAAAGAGAGTGCTGGTCTCTTGGTCCACGCTGGACTCGGAAGACCCACATGAAGCAGACTGAAGTCTGAGGCTTTTCTTAGGCCATACTGCTGAGCACCATAGCCGTGGTTGCCTCAGCAGAAGGCACAACAGTGAGCCTTGCAAGCCATCTGAGAAGAACAAATGTGCAGTTAAGGCAATGCAAACTCCAAACAGCATCCCAAAATGAGGTATGAGGCATCGTGTCTTTATACTAGAAAGCACTGGAAGCTTGGTGGCACTCTGGTTAGCATGCAGAAGACAGGAGTGTGTCCTTTGACTTGACCAGAAAGGGCAGAGCCTGTGCTATGTCTTAAGAATCCCCTAACTGCTCTATCTTCTTAATTTTGAGTTTGCCTTAATTCTTAGTATTTCTCCTACTATCTACAGAATTGTTTATGTATGAATGTATGAATGTATGTATGTATATATGTATGTGTGTATACATATATACACATACATATATATATGTATATATATACATACACAATATATATATATATATATATATATATATATATATATTAGTAAGTACTAATTTATTTGTTTTTAAGTAGTGGGTCATATGCCCAAGGTGCCAGTTTAAAATTTTTTTTTTTTAATTTTTTAAAGATCCCATTCCTCAATATGGAAGAGGTGAAGGGAACTGGGTTGTAAGTGTGGAAGTAGACCAGTCTACACAGAAAGATCTGTTTCCAACCCATACCAACAACAAATATAATATGTAAAGAACATGATGAAATAAACTATGATGAGATTTCTAGAGTAATAGATACTATACTAACCTGCCTGCTACAAAGACACATGCTCATGTGCACTGGCACACACACACACACACACACACACAGACACACACACAGGTACATAAACACACATGCACACACACTACACACAGACACACATACACAGAGTTACATACACACGTTCACATACACAGGTACATACACACATGCACATACACACAGGTACATACATACACATACACACACACACACACACACACACACACACACACACACACACACAGAGAGAGAGAGAGAGAGATACATGTTTTTTCCTAGAAAGCAATGACACTTTTCATCAGCATCTGTACTCTCATACTATCTTATATTTTTTCCTTTTTCTCTCTTACCTCCACTTTTGTTTCATTTAACATGTATTTCTATTATTTTTAGAAATTTATATGAGTACTGTGTTTACATCAGTTCCACCCCACAACTGATCCTTCCAACTCCTTCTGTGTTCCCTAGTCCCTCTCAGCTTCATGACTTCTTCTTTAATTTATATATATATATATATATATATATATATATATATATATATATATTCACACACACATACACACACAGCCTGCTGAGTCCATTTCATTTTGCTCACATACATACATACATACATACATACATACACTTAGGGCTGACCACTTGGTATTAGATAATCTATCGGGGCATATCCCTGGAGAAGTCTGATCCTCCCTGTCTCAGTGGTCACTCATTACCTATAGGTCTTTATCAGAGGGTGGGGCCTTATAAGATTTCCCTTTCCATGCTAGGATGTCACCTGGTGTTATCATTGTGCAGGTTTTATTTAGGCAGCCATGTTGCTAAGATTTCATGGGTGTAGCTTCCCTGTCACGTACGGAAGACACGTTCTACAGATTCCCCGTGGTCTGGCTCTCACAGTCTTTCTGTCCCCTCCTAATCGGCATTCCCTGAGCCTTAATTGTAGGGATTGTGTTACCTGTGACTCAGCCTGTGGTGAATTTCCTATGACTGAGCCTCACGGAGGTGTGACGCTCTCAGGGAGCTCGTGGCTGCTGGTGGCATAATGGCTACTGAAGGTCCTTCTGCTGTTATTACTGCTTCAGCATTCAGAGCTGACTCGGAGAACACAAACTTCTCTGACAGTGCTCGGTTTGGATTTGGGCTTTGAAACGAGTGGCTTATATGATGGAATCTTTTTCATTGTCTTCTGCCCTAAGCGGAGACAGTTGTTAAGGATGCGAGAAGGTTTTAATTGTGTACCCATGTCTGGCTGACCCAGGTGGAACAGCCAGAAGACTGATGGATTCATCTCCTCCCTAGTCCCCGGGTCCTCCTTGGGTATTCTAACAGCAGACTCAGTTCATGCACACAGGGTCCCAGTGGCTTGTGGGAAAGCTATGCACCCTGCCATTCACCCCTTGATTTATCTCTGACTTGAGCTTTTATTAAAATGTCCCCACAGACAAGAGGGGGGCCAGGGTGGATAATCATAGATAACAGCCAGTGGGTCCAGGTTGCATTGGAGCTGGACCAAGCTCTCCTTTTATCGACTCTGAATGCTGAATGAATCACTCAGATTTATATGGAGGCGGAAGCTGCACGAGGTCCACATCAGGGCAAAATAGGGTTACAATTCAATAAAATGCACGCGATGCTTTATTGACTAATGAACCTACCGTGTGGCCAACTGCGGTATTTTACTGTCGTGGACTGTAACTGCCTGGCAATTACATTGTGAGTGTTTGCTAAAGATGCGCCTGTCTTTTCCTAGATCTGGAAACAGGTTCAGCTCTGGAGGAAGCAGGTCACACACCTTCCCCGAGTCTTTTGGGGACAGAATTGAGGCGCTGATGAAACAGTGCAAACAAGTAGAGGCTGCTATTTTTAAATAAGCTGTTATTATTGACTAACAGAGGTTGCTGCGGGTGGGAGGACAAAGCCTTGCAGCTGAGAGTTGCTGCAGAGACTTCAACTGGGAGCTGCTAATGAGAGCTAGTGAGGCGCCCGCTTCGTCTTCTCGGAGAAGAAACCAGCCAGCATCGGCAGCTGCTGTGCCTGGCCATGCCCTCTTCATCCCTGCCAGTCCCCACACATTTTACCGAGTCATCAGAGAAGGTCAGAGAAGGTGAAGGGGTCAAGGACACGAGGCTTTAAATGGCAGAGATGGTGGCTATTTGCTGATAATCAGGAATTTTTTCTGTTAAATATGGATACCTGGTGTAACCACCACTGCAAGTGTCTCTGCTTCCAGAGGATCCTTCAAGACACACAAACAGATCCCAATGCATGGGTGACTTCCAGAGTGACTGCATACATGCACATGAAAATGCACACACACAGGCATGCAGGCATGTGTGCAGACACACACACACACACACACACACACACACACAGAGAGAGAGAGAGAGAGAGAGAGAGAGAGAGAGAGAGAGAGAGAGAATTTATTCCTGATTATTCTGTGCCTCCAAAAGTATACAATGAGACTGTGCTTTGAGCTTATCACCTGCACCTTGTGGATGCAGAGGAGAGGATCAGGACTTGAAACTTCTTTAAAACTCTGAACAGCTTCACCACAGTGATTTCACTGACCAGTACAGTGAGCCAAGGTCTCCTCCCTAACCTGCTCCCTGTCTGTATAATACTGCTTGTGATCTTGGGAGCCTTAGTGTGGGGCTGTGCTGAGGAGGAACTGAGGACACAGACTACTTCAAAACTAGTTGAGAAATGATTCATGATCCATTGTTCCTTCTGATTATTTTTAAACCAACAAAATCCACTGAATGTATTTATGTTGTTCATAAATGCATAGGAATGATCTAGAAAGAGCCATGCTGACCCAAGAAGAATATGCCATGCAGCCCTCACACAGAGTCAGGCACTGTTATGACCATACTATGTATTTTAACATACCTATGACATTTATGACAGCCCTATGCGGCAGTTGACCATCTGTCTTTCATCGTAGGATGGAGAAGGGAATTAAAGTTCACAGAGGTGAAGCCACTTGTTCAAGCTTACATAGCATGGAGACAGAATTCAAATTCAGTTCCAGGAGCCAGAGTTTACAGTCCACGCATACAACCTCATAACATTTGTTTTTGTTTTTGTTTTTTTCTGTCCCAAGGACCTGAGAGAGGCTAATGTCAGTGATCAAAGGGAACACTAGATCAATCTTTCATGTCTTCACTGTTAACTAGGAGTGTAATCACTCACACTATGTCATAAGTCAGGGTACATCCATCCTGACCAGTGTGGCCTGCTGTCAGAGCCCATGTTCAACTTTGTGAGTCCATCAATTCGGCAACATCACACACTATCAGCTGCTGTGGGAGGAGAAGAGAGCGAAGAGGCCTGGCGTGTAAGCGCCATGTTCTCTCTGCATGTCAGCCTCACAGGACACACTGTATACAGATGGAAAGTTTTCTCTGTGGCCTGTGAAGGAGAACCACCCCAGCACATGGAAGGTCTGGCTCAGCTTGCTTGGTGCCACCCCCTACCACTCAGACATGATGACTGATTCTGCTGGATCAAGAGTGTTGATTTGAACTTCAGTGGGCTTCCATATTTTTTATTTTAACTGAGCTGTCTTATGTTTTTGTTTGCATTTAACTTGCACATTTATGTGGGCTGCTGCTGGGTACGAATTCCAAGCTGGAGTGGCACAGAAGGTAGAGATGACTTGGGGGTTTGCCTGAGCCCATGCTTTCTCCAAGGTGCCATCAGGACAGGCATCCCCAAACGCAGCTGACCCCCAATCCTCTTCTTGCCCTCTTCTTCCTCTGTGGTGGGTCTGTATGCTTCTGCTTGAGTCAGCTGTTCTCCCAGGTAGGACTTACTGTGGTTTCTCTTTGGGTCCATCCCTACTCTTGTGTCTAGCCTTCTTTGGTATCATAAAATACATCTTGATAAGGCAACTGGAAAATTGGCTTGTAGTGGAGTCAGTTCTGTGTGGATGCTGGGGTGTAGTGCAAAGGAGTCTGATGCACAAATTGAACTCAGTGGGTTTAATAAATAGAGAGTATAAAGTTGGTGTGGGTAGAAAGAAGAGGGATGGAGGAGGCTTGGGAGGGAGAGGCACGGGGATGAACGTGATCTATATACATTGTGTGAGTGTATGACTTTCTCAAAGATTAATGAAGAGATTCCTTTTAAGGAGTCTGATGGGACAGACAAAGAAAATCTCAAGATGGGATTTCAGCCACTCCAGGACAGAAGGAATAGGACACACTTCTTCCCATGTATCAGTTTCACCTTTGGGGATGTGATGTGTTGGAGGCCTTAGCTGGCACCTGAGATGGACCATTTCCAAGGAAAGGACAATACAAAGGTGGACACATGAGGGAAAGGGAGCTGTGGGTATCTGGATGCAAAGGACTTCTCTGTAGCATGGCGCCTGGGCCTCCCTTTTGCTGGGGAGGAAAGCTCAAGGATGTCACTATGGCCTCTGCATCCACCTTGTTTTCTCTTTGCAGCTGCTTTCTCAATAATAAAATGAAGACTTTGAAAATGGATATCTAGAGTCCTTTTAAGCATGAGAACCACAAGACCCAGGTTAACTGCCCTAACTTCCAAGAGGAACATTCCAGAAAGCTGTGGACCTCATTTCCAGGACTCTTTTCTCCTGACCCTGAGAGAGCCCCTTAGGAGTGAATCCAAGCCCCTTAGCTCACTAGCAGGAAGGCTGTCCTCCCTCACTACCCTCCTTCACTGCTAAGCCAACTGGGAGATATCTAGCTGTGTGGAGGGACCAATTTGCCTCACTGAAACTCCAAAGCCAGATCCCAGAGCTGGGGCCATAACAGGAATTTGTGACACTCAGTGGGGAACTTTAGATCCATAAACCATAGACAATATGTAGTTGCTCATCTGTGACAGACATAATAAGGATAATCGTCACTTAATAAGTAATCCAAGGCTAATTAAATGTTACTAATATCCGTTGCAAACATCCCGTTTTTTCCTCACACAGTTCAGAGCATCCTCCTGTACCAAGGGCTGTAGGAGAAGCTCATGTACACAGGAAAAAAAATGAGAGAAACACAAGAAAAAAAAATATCACCTGGAGACGGGACACATGAGTGACTTTCTTCTTGGAAGACCCTTCTGTGATTATAAAGACAGCTAGGCTTCAGAGTCTGAGGAGCAGGCATGTTAAATGGTCTACCTGTCCACCCCTGCAGGTTTCTGGTCAATGTAGTGAGTTACTAGTCCTGAGGGCCTACCTATGGACAGGAGCCATGTCTGATTGGCTTGCCTGCTTGTATAGGGCACTGAGGCAGAGTCTAGCACATTCTGATTCCTCTATGCCAGGGGACTTGACTCTGACAGAGGGTTCTACTCTGTTTGGGTAGAGGTGATGTCATCATGGCTATCCAAACTCCATGCAGGTAACTTCCAGAGATAATTTCCCTGCTACTGGCAGCTGCTCAGAGTAGACAACTGAATTATTCTCAAGAATGGCCCTCTGCTGACAAAAACTACTTCTTCAAACGTATGTCCTTCACTAGGGACAGCCCTCATGCTGTGGCCTGATAGAGGAGATGGAAAAAACGCAGGACAGCTCCTGAGGTCTGTCCCTGGCCTTCATCTGTCTGGGCTTCTACAACACAAATTCCTTAGGCTGATGAACTGGCAAATAACAGAAGTTTATTTCCCATGGTTCTGGAGATTAGGAATATTCCATGTTGGAGGCTGTGGCAGATTGCATGTGCATTTAAGAGTACTCTTTCTGATCTGTCCATGACCGTCTTCCTGCTATGTATTCATGTGGTCAATGGTTGAAGGAGCCATCTCGGGTCTCTTTGTTAGGGCCTTCAATTTCACTTATGAGCTAACTCTCCACCATCATGACATAGTCACCTCCCTAATCACCCAGATTTTTACAATGTCAAAATGACAGAGGGGTGGGCAGAGGCAAGATCTCAGTCTACAGCAAAGCCATACCACATCATCTGAGGCCTTGGCCGTGAGTCCATCCCAGTTCAGCCCTTCCTCTGTTCATTGCCCCTCCTTTCATTTCGCTGTAACTCCAAGGGCTCTTTTTTCCAAAAGACACTTGTCGGCAAAGCTGGAGCATGGTGTGCGTTCCTAAGCATCTTTACTTCAGGTGTTCAGGGGGAGCACCTGAGAGGTGAGAAGGGGTGCTCTCACCCAGTCTTCTACCCCTTGTTGCTGTTATCAGGGCTTCTAGTAGCAGATCCTCCCCGGGAGACTTGTGGAACATGGTGTAAAAGGATACTGTGGGCCCAAGCCTGCTAAGAGATGCAGAACAGGGTTGCAGGGAACCCATCAGGCCATGGTCTAAACACCTCATAGATTCAGACCTACCAAGAAGATCTTAGGATCATGGGCTATAGCTTAGGGAAATTTTCTGGCCTTTTGTACAAGTCATTACCTGGCTATGAGTTATAAGAGATGATGGGGCATAGTGAGTCAGGCTGCAGCTATCATTAATAGAGGAACTTTATTTTGCTTTAGATATGGGACTTCCCCACTCCCTACATCTTGGAGACAGAGGCGTGGATGCTGGGGAGCATGTGAGTGGTATTTTCTGCACTGCTGGCCATGATACCAGAGGAAAACCTCATCTCCTATGAGCTATGCCATCTCTGGTTCTGGGGACTCAGTCTGAGTCCTGCCTTGGATACTGGCTCCATCTTTGGTGATTGTTCCAATTATTTTTTTCAATTGTTATGATAAACCTTATAGCCAAAAGCATCATGGGGAAGAAAATCTTATTGAGCTTGGGGGTTATCGTCCATCATCCATTGCTGAGGGAAGCTGAGGCAGGAACTGAAGCAGAGACCATGGATGACCTCTGCTGACTGGCTTGCTCCCTTGGCCTTGCTCAAACACCTTTCGTACACAGCCCGGTCCCATCTGCCTAGGGATGTTGCTGCCCGTAGTGGTATGGGCCTTCTCCACATCAGCTGACAAGAATGACATTGCCTCACCACAAGCCCACCACCCGGTCTAATAAAACAATCTCTCAACTGATGTTTCCTGCTTCCAAGTGTGTCCAGTTGACAACTGACACTATAAAAGTCTCAAAAATCACAGACCACTTTGAAGAGGGATAATAGTGACATCATTTGTTATGTCATTAGAGGGTGGGCTTCTCACCACACTCTCTTCTTTCTAACCACATTGAAGTGGGAAAAATGGCATTACCATGCCAGGTCACAGATGGGAAACACTGAGCTGAGGGGAGTAGTTCAGAGTTCCAGAGGCAAGGTAAAGGGTCCTGGAGTGCATCTAACAGAAATGTCCTCATCATGTTTATGCAGTGTGAAGCTTGTGGAATGATATGTAGAGTCCCTGCCCTCATTCATCCTGTCTTGAGCTTGGGACAGCCCATCCCAGCATCCTTAGAGATCCAACACTTACATGGGTAGTACACTCCTCACCAGCCTATCGCAGCCTGAGCTGTATCCAGCTGTATCCTCTCTTTCTTCTTATTTCTGTGCCTCAAATATCAGCTCATGCTGATTTGAGCTCATGTTGGCTCGGCTCATACTGAGTCGCAACCACAGAGGAGGTTGTAGATTGCTGTACTTGAAGTTTATTCTGATAACAATACTGTGGGCAGGACATAAGTGCAAAATGGCTGCTTTCCCTGTTATGCATCTGTGGGTAGGGCAGGGTCTACACATGCAAGTATGCAGAGCTTAGGAGTCCAAGGGAAGATGGATTAAGTTCCCGTCCTGTTGCCGGGGCGGTGGTGGCGTATGCCTTTAATCCCAGCACTTGGGAGGCAGAGGCAGGCGGATTTCTGAGTTCGAGGCCAGCCTGGTCTACAGAGTGAGCTCCAGGACAGCCAGGGCTATACAGAGAAACCCTGTCTCCAAAAAACCAAAAAACCAAAAAACCAAAAAAAAAAAAAAAGTTCCCGTCCTGTTAAAGTCTGTGATTCTGAGACTCAAACTATTTCCTCAGAAATAAACAATGAAGACAGAAACTGACCATCTGCATGGCAACCCATTAGTGGAAGTGCTTCCCATGCCCCTTTTGTCCACATCAACCAACCAACTGCTCACCATCTATAGTATGTGCTTGACATAGTTTCCCTGAACACTCAGATTTCTGTGCATTGCAGTCAAGGATGTGGTGCATGTCATCTGCCATAGCAGGGAGTGAGTTTTAGAGATGGAGAAGGGGAAAGGAGGTGGGGCTAAAAGGACACCAGATGTGATGTCAGAAGATCTGCTATGTGATGTTGACATTGGAGTGAGGGTCCATCTATGCTGCTGCTCCTTGTCTGAAAACTGGGTACAGTGACACTATGAGCCCCCCCCCCATGAGGTTCTGGAAATGGGGTAAGAGCATGCTTGTGAACACTGACCATGCTCATGGATTCCCCATGCATAAGTGTATATGTGCATTTTGTATAGATGATTGCACACATGTGTATATGCATGCACTACATATGGGAATGTGTGTGGATATGTTTCTGTGGATGTCTGCATGCAAGACTGTGTACATTTGTGTGGGTCTATGTGTGCATGCATGCCTGTGAAGGTATGTTGTACCTGTATGTGATATGCATATGTATATATGTGTATTGATGTTCACGCATGCGAGTGCAGATGTAGATGAGGATTTGCATGCATATATGTGGACATGTGTGTGTGTATAGAGGTAGGTGAGAGTGTGTGTGTGTATAAAGGTGAATGTGTGAAACTCCAGGCTTTGCTCTGTAGGACTTTTTCTACAGAGGACCTAAGGGCTGTCTTTTGTCCTGTCTGGTCTTTGACTGTCCGTGTCCCCCCTGGCCTTTACTTTCTCCTACTTCCATCCCTCCAGGTCTGAGTTGTGCAGCTAGACATTGCCCTTCTACTTACATATTTTCTTTTTTCTTTTCAGAACTCTCCCCCTCAGAGTAGAGGGGAGCCGTGCCTCATTTCCAACTCTCTCATACACAGTAGCTTGTTTTATGACTTTGTTTTAAAAACTATTGGCTTAGGGTGCAATAACACAGATGTCTCTCCTCACAGGAGAACCGTGAATTTCCACTTCTCTCTCCTCTGTGACAGCTCCATTACCTGCCTTGGAAAGTCTTTTCTTTGGACCTGGAAGAAGATGATCAAAAAATGGTGTCTTCTCCTACAATTGTCCCTTGCAATTGTGCAGTGATGTTATTGGATCAGTAGAGCTAGGGCCCACTCTACCAGGTTGCACCCTCCACCTAGTGTCCCAGAGCCCACCCACGCAGCATCCTTCTGGTGGCTGAAGAAGACTTACTGTCCACATCCCCAAAGGAGTGCTAAAGCCATTGCCAAAGAAATATCTGTTTTCTTGTGTGCATCCTGCAGGCACGTTTCTAAGTGGTGCCAACCTACGGGCTGGGAGACTTGGTTGGTTGCCTTACTAAATCTTCACCTGCCTGACCCCAGCCTGACAATTCCTTAACATTCATGGAGACTAGACAATGCTCTGCACAGCTGAGCTTCAGCAGCTGCAAAGCAGCAAACGTCAGAGTCCAGGCTGGATGAGGGTAAGAGAGCTTGGGAAGGCAGATCAGCACACACATCACGGCCCAGGCATGGTGGTGGCAGAGTCAGCCTGTCGTGTGCTCCTGTGCAGAACTCTTCCTGCTCTGTAACATGACAGGCTGTCGTGCTGCCTCTTCCCTTGTGTGTAAGTGGTAAGGTGTGAGTTTAATTAGCATAGAATAAAATTTCTCCTTCTCTAATAATAACACCTTGAATTTTTATGTTACCTTTTCTTCAAGAAGTTCAAGGCATGTGTGTGTGTGTGTGTGTGTGTGTGTGTGTGTGTGTGCCTTGACATATATATGCAGATATATGCATATATATATATATATAGATGCAAGATCCTATCCCCATTACACAGAAAGAGAAGTCAAGGAAAAGAGCCATTGATGGCTCTCAACAAAAACACCTGAGGTGCTCAGCTGTGACCTAAGGTTATAGTTTCTTTGAGTTCTGTGAAGAATCAATAGGTTAGCTCCCTTGAAATAAGGATAATGGAACCAACCAGGAGTAGCAACCACAGATGCCTGAAGACAACAGATGGGGAAAGTCCACAAATAGAGGGTGTAAAGTGTAAGACACTATGGAGAAGAAGAAGGCCACCAACCCCTGTTGGGAAGAACACCCACTGGGCACTGTTTGCTGAGTCAGTCAGGGTTCCCCCACTGTAACAAAATACCTGAGACATTCAGTTAAGAAGATTTCACTACTTTACAAATTCTGGTTCTGGTTCTTTGGTGCCCTGGCTCCAGGTCTCATATCACAGCATGAGCGTCCTTGAGGAAGAACTGCTTACCTGGTGGTGGCCAGGAAGCAAAAACTAGAGAGCAAAAGAGGCGGGAGTTCCCAATAGTTCCTTCAAGGACAAATCCCTAGAAACCTAACTTCCATCCTGTGGGTCTTGCCACTTCTCAATTAGTGGCTCAGGCTGGTGATCAAGTCTTCAACACATGGTTCTGGGGAGACATTTATCCAACTACAGTGCCACCCTTTTCTGTATTTACATATGTAAATAAGGAAAATTTAAAAAGCCTGTGTACCTAATATATCTCTTTATTGGGTGCATCCTAAGGCCACAGTTTGTGACCTCTAGACTGAAAGCATTAGCTACCCCGTGCAGTGTGTATGAAGGTGGGGTACAAAGGCCATGGCATCAGCTGGAGGCTGTACTCAAGCTTCGTTGTAGAGTGGCATGTGCCTGAATCCTGGGAGTGACAGGAGCATGAACAGAAAGATGAGTCTGAAGACATGGAAGAAAAGTTTAATGAATAGGGTCTGTTGGTTGAAGAGAAAGTTCTCAACAGTCCTGAAAAAGAGAAATCAGAGGTTAGTGTTGCCTCTGCTTGGGACAGACAGCTGACAGGGACATAGTCCCAGGGAAAAGTGACAATGCAGCTTTTGTTGAAATGTGCTAGAAGTATTAACACAGGAGTATGGCAGGGAGGTCCAGCATGTTCTTCAGCGTCTGTATATGCTAGTGGAGCAGACATCTAATTGTAACATTAATTTAATTTCTGATTGGAGGCCACTATTTTTTTTTATTTGACTGAGGGAATACATGAACAAAATCTATTTTGGCTCAGAGGAGGAAAGATTCCTTAAACCAGTGGTTCTCAGCCTGTAGGTGATGACCCCTCTGAGGATTGAATGGCCCTTTTCACAGGGGGTCACCTAAGATCATCTGCATATCAAATATTTACATTACGATTAATAACAGAAGCACAATTACAGTTATAAAATAGCAATAAAAATGATTTTATGGTTGAGGGGTCACCACAATATGAAGAACTATACTAAAGGGTTGCAGCATGAGGAAGGTTGAGAACCACTGCCTTAAACAAAGAAGGGCACATCTCCTAGTAGTCAGTCCTTCAAGAGAAAGCTTCTCCCTTTACTTAGAAAAGAAATATGCCTTTGTATGCAGGAGTGCGCGCAAGTGCCTGCATTCATGTGTGTGTGTGTGTGTGCACGTGTGTGTGTGTGTGTGCACATATGTGTGTGCGCATGTGTGTGTGAGAGGCTATGTGCATTTGAGTGTGAATGTATGTGCATGAATGTGTAACTATGTGAGTCTGTGTGCACAAGTGTGTGAATGTGTGACTACATGTGTCTGCATGTGTGTTAGTATGTGTGACTGTGTGCGTGCAAGTGAGCATGAGAAAGTGTGCGCACATGCTTATGAGTTTGTGAGTATGCATACATATGTTTGAGGGCATGTGACTATGTGTGCCTGTGTGTGTATGTGTGTGTCTGTGTGTGCAAGGATGTGAGGATTGGTGAGTAAGCATGTCTAAACATGTGTGATTTTGTGTGTGAATCAGTATATTGTAAGTCTATGTGTTAGTATACACGTGTGTGTGTGTGTGTGTGCGCGCACAAGTGCACGTGCACACGCATGCTCCGAGTCTCTGAAAGTAGCCAAGACCAAGTTGGTCTTTACACAAGGAAAGTGACTGGTAAGGGAAGTTACGTTCCTTGAAGAGAGATAGTGAATGGGTGAATACAAAGCCTACCTTGCAAGGAAAAAAAAAAAAAGGCATTGTAAGACCTGGAGAACTTTCTCAGTCAAGGGCTGGAGGAAGAAGAAACAGAAACAAAAGAAGGCTGCAGACTGCAAGAGCAGCTCCCTGGGATGGTGAAGTTGGCTCCGTTATAATATCCTGGGCTATTGACACGATCTGGGATCACTTGAGCCCTGTCCTTACCAATTTAGAGGCACAGACACAACCTCCCACATCCCTCCTGAGAGACTCAGAGCAGTGACAGCCACTCCTCCTCTCCTCAGAGACGAGGCAACTGTGCTCTGCAGAGTGGGCCTGCTTCCCTGGCACCCACAGTCCAAGCATAGTCGCTAAGGCTGTGAGCCATCACTTCCAGGTAGTCGTGTTGGGCTCTCTTGCTGGCACTGCTGGAGTGCTTCCATAGTGTATGAACAGATACCTTTTACTGGGATGGGACCTGACTACGGTCGTTAGTGGTGTGCAAAGCGGGAGCCCCCTCTCCATTCAGCAGAAGTGAATGCTTCCTGGGAATTAGACAATAATGGCTGTGGAATGGTGTTGGCAAATCCAGGTTTTGTGGTCTCCCTGGCAGCCATAAGCCAACGTTCCCACAAGCCACCTGGCTGCAGTTCCAGTTGGATCAGTGTTTGCCATTAAGCACAGCGAGGAGCTCGAGCCATTTAGCACAATGAATCTGGTGCCTAAATCCAGAAAGAAACGGTCATCTCCAAGTCAGAGCTGAGTCCCTCTGCCAGGAGCTAGTTAGGGGTGGCACTGATGGGTTATGGGAACGAGTTGTATGAAAAAAAAAAAGAATTCTATTCCTTTAGTTTTGCCTTTGGGTCTTGTCCAAGAGGCAACAATTTCCTCTGGTTTGCATGTTATCTGCTCACTTATTGAATGTCTCCTGGATTCTTACCATCCTAGCACCCTGTGGTGGGTGCTGGAATCAGATCTCATTCCCGTTTTGTGTTCTAGGAGAGAAGACATACATCATCCAAAATCCAAACAACACCAAAGTGTCATACAGACCCAAAGGGAAGAACACAAGAGGTTACTAGAGTTGTGACAGACAGAGCTCTTCAGAAGGAATAGAGAAGCCCCTTTGATAGAAGGTGGTGTTTGGATGTGTGGGGATCCACTCAGGTCTGCAGGTCTGACAAAAGATTATTCCAGGAAGAAATTGCAGCAGAGGCCAATGTTTTGGGTTAGAAAAGACTCTCAGGACGGAGGGTAAGACAGGACCAGGTGACAACGAGGTTGGAAAACAGGCAGAAGCCAGATCCTATGAAACAGTTAACCATGACAACGAGTATGGCCTTGGGAGAACCTACTGGTGAACCTGAAGCCTAGAGGTGGAATATAATCCAGGATAGAAGAGCTCGTGTCTCAGTAACAACCAAGAATCCTGGCTTAAAGGACGGATGTCAAACTGGGCACTATCTTTTCAAGGTGTCCAGCTAGAAGCAGCACAGGTTATTTCTGACAAATTTCACTTGCAAAAGAATCGACACATCTGGCCTATCCTCACTAGCAAGAACGACTCCACATGGGGTTCCTGATGGTGGATGGAGAGCCCGGGGGACCAGCAGTAATCACAAATGCTCATGGCTGTGCTCACTGCTTACCTAGTGTGAGATGTTGCACTGCCCGTCCCCAACAAGCCTAACTCAACCCTGGAGTTTGATCACAGATTTGGAAATAGGAATTAACAGTTGTTACCTGGCCCCATGGCTCTGAGAAAGCAGCCACTGGAGATCTTATAAAGGGCAAGGTCCATACTTTGGCTTGCTACCAGCCTGTTCCTTGTTTGTGGGCATCTAGCACCACCCACATTTGCAGCAGCCTGGGTTAGGCAGTTGTAGGCAGTTGTCTGAATCATATGGTTCTGTCAATATAAATCTACTGTTCCCTCCTAGGTAGTCATCCTTGGATGACCCAGATTATCCAGAGAGAACATCTTCTTTGCTGTCATTGTTAATCTCTACTGGCTGCAGCCGTTGTGGCTCATGTGAAGACATCTTTCCTGCTGGATCTCTCTTCTAGTTCCTTAGTGTCTCTTTCTACAGTTACCTGGAATCTCTGCCTTCCCTGGTGCTACTGTCTTTCTGTACATCTTCCTGGAAACCCTTTTACACATATCCAAAACTCAATTCCTAAGTCTCATTCCTGACTTCCTCGCTTTCCTGACATCATGGAACTCATAATCTGACCTAAGAAGGTAGGAAAGTCAGGACCTTTGTATTCACTGGTCTTGTGGTCCTGAGACTCAGAAATGGAACATCTGGCCTTAACTTCTACCTTTGCTGCCACTGACTCTGAAATCCCTTAGTCTCCTGTGTCCCATTTATCTGGTTTCACTTTGACTCCTGGTCCTAAATGTCCAGAGGACCTCTTCTATTTGCCCAAATGTTTTCCCAACTACCTGCATGGAGCCAGGTACTGTGTTGTCTGTAAACAGTTCAGAGGGGTCTTGACATGTCCTTTTGTTGAATCACACAAAGTCCCAAGCAAAGTCTGCAGCAGAAGCTGTGAGCATGAAAACATTGGAAAGTGTCTGGGGACCCAGAAGAGGACTAGCCTTACTAAACAGAGCATCTTCTGGGAGAACACTGGAAGAAGCAGGGACTTCTGGAAAAGAGAGCATCCGGAGTGGGCTGGAAGCAGGAACAAGATTCCTGGGACATCACCACCATCATCCTGGATAATCAAAAGCCTTCTGGGCTCCTCCAAGTGCCATATGGGAAGATCAGTTCTTCTCATGTTTGTACCCTGGCTCTTCATGTGACACTTACCCATAATCCAGGCACCTGCAAGTAAGTGAGCTCTCAAGGCCACCTCTGTTGCAAACAATGAAATCTCGGAGGATTCAGAAGAGAGGTTTCTGTCCCTCTTTACACTTGAATTTCAGATAGGCCATCCTGAAGTGGGCATTGCTGATAGGCGCTCTAAAATGCTGTGCTGGGACTCAGTGACCCCATCTTGGCCAAATAACTTATCAGCTCAGAGAGTATAAACAAATAGTCTTCCCTCCCCTGGCCTGGAGTCTCAAGTGAAACCATGATCTTTATACTACAAAAGTTTCCCTCTTTTTGTTTTTGGGGGTTTTTGCTTGGGTTTTTTGTTGTTGTTTGGGGGGGGTTGTTTGTTTTGTTGTTTTATGTTTTCTCTGTATAACAGCCCTGGCTGTCCTGGAGCCTGAAACTCACAGCAATCCATCTGCCTCTGCCTCCCAAGTTCTGGGATTAAAGGTATGCGCCACAACCTCCCAACCCCTTCCTCAGTTTTTTCCTTTTAATTTTTATTGTTTTGATAAACAATAAATAAATCTTTCATATCCCTTTACCTATATGCCTCATCACGGTTGGCAACTCTGTAGGGCTTCTGCTCATGCATTCATTCATGCTCATTCCCTCCCATTCATTAATTCTTTCACCAGCTACACTGGCTATGTACCAAGCCCAGTTCTAGATGATGGAGATCCCGAGCTGGATGGAACAGAACATGCAGGTATCCTCTGCTTCCGGTAGGGTGAGACAGGAAGATGGGTTAACACGTAAACAGAGGAAAGCCTGGTACTGGTACAGGACTGATGAGAATGCCTCTTTGTGCCTGCTAAAAAAGACAGACATGGAAAGTGGATTTTAGCTTTCCTTAAGCTTTTTAGGAAAGCTGCAGTTAGCTCTTCATGATAAAGAGATAATGAGCCCTCCCTTCATGTCATCATCTAAGAATGGTTTCCTTGTCACAAACATGAATCTGTTCTAATCCCTGTTTGCCATCTTATTTAGGTAAATGGGCCCATGGAGAATGGTCTGCTCTATCAAAGAGAAAACTAAGGCAGCCAAACAAGAGCTCTTTGAACTGCTTAGTGGTGGGGGTCTTGCTATTCTATGCTCTTCTCTTCTCTTTGACCTCTTTTTTGCATCTGCTTTTCCAGAGAACAGGGCTGGCTAGAGCTCTTGCAGTGTGAGTCACCCACTGATTCTGTGAATTCAACATAGTGGGTGGTCTGGGTTCCCTTGACTAGCAAGCATTCTTGTCTGGTTTGATTTATATACACCTTGGTTTATTTTTGCCTTAGCCACAGCCTGACTTTTGATGTGGCCCAACCACAATCTTAATCCCTCTCCATTCACTCGTACAGCCCATTCTGCCCCAGTTGACACATCCTATCTTCATTTCCCCATTCTAGACACCAGGGTTTGGGGAACAGTTGAAGTGAAAGGAATGCTAGGTGAGAGGTCATGTCTAGAATACCAAGGATGGGTTCATAGATGTGTGAGCATTGGCAGCCCAGGGCACAGGCCAGCTGGGCCTATTACTGGGCCAAACATCTGCTTGGAGATTAAAATCACCAGCTAGTTAGCTGCATGCTGAGAGAAATAAAAAAAAGAAAAAAACAACTTTCTAGGTTCTTAGAAGTTCCTGTGGAGGAGGGTAATTGATACACTCAGCTGTCTTAAAAACTTAGACCAGATGCACCAGCACAGACCTGGAATACCACTCTGGAGGCCAAGACAGGAGGCCTTTCTGGACTATTGAATGATTTCTTCAAAATTAAAACAACAAACAAACAAAAAAGAATAGCAATATACCTCCATGGAAGGGTGCTTTCCTAGAATCCCTCAGTGAGGTGGATACCTGTTTCAATGGTAGAACACTTACCTAGAATCCCCCCAGTGAGAAGCTGGAGGGATGGCTCAGTGGTAGAGCCCCTGCCTAAAATTCCCCATTGAGAAACTAGGATGTGGAACATCAATCGTAGAACGCTTGCCTAATATCTGCTAGTGAAGCTGTGGCTCAGTGGTAGAGCCCTTGCCTGGGATCCACCCGTGAGGGACTGGGAAGTGCCACAGTGGTATATTGCCCACAATCCACCAGTGAGCTAAGTGTTTAGAGAAGTAGAGCACTTGTTTTGCATGCTGGGGGCGGGGAGGGGAGGGGCTTGAATTCCATCCTCAGAACTCACGTCCCCAAAAGAAAAATTTGAAAGTTATTCAGGTCTCACATTTTATTGAAAACTACTTAGCCCCAAATATAGATTGATTCTCAAGCAAGAAAATGGAGTGTATCACCTGACTGTGTTGCTGTGCATACTGACTGTGAGAGCACTTGACACTTGAGTGACATTTGCAGGGAACTTCCCATGAGCCAAGTGTAGGATTAGCACCAGGGCTCTATCAATGGACACAAGATGGTTTCTGCCCTAATATGAACAGCTGTCTTCCACAATGGGGCCTGGTGTGTCAGCACAGACGGGGTTGATGGTGTGGTCTGCCACAGCTAGCTGAGTCCAGCCGTGAAGTTGAGGGTCAGAGAGCAGATGTTAGGAAAGGCTTGTACAGAGGCTGCAACACTGAGTCTTAAACCTCAGATTAGTAGGTAGGCAAAGGCATCTTGGCCAGCAGGGACACTATGAACAAAGGAATAGACATACAAATTATTTTTCAGAGAATTGAATATGGTTATATTCCTGTAGTATACTGTGTGGATGGGAACAGAAGATGGTCCTCTCTAGGGAAGGCACTGAGTCCCAAAATAAATGTCCTGGAAAGCCATGTGAGTTGGATTGACGAAGAAATGCCTCCTATAGGTTCATGTCTTTGAACACATGGCTCCCCATTGGTGGTGCTGTTTGGGGAGGTTTTATGGCTATAGGAAGTACAACACTGTGTGTAGGCTTTGAAGGTTTACAGCCTTGCCCCACCTCTCATTCCCTCTCTTGCTGACCTAGTGTGCAGATGTCAGCCAGCTTCCTGCTCCTGCTGCCATGCCAGGCCTCTCCAGACACTATGGATTCAGTCCTTCTGGATCTCCAAGCTAAAAAAGAGAAGTAACCAAAACACCAAGTCAAAGATGAAGGGATTCCATCCCTATCGAAGTATATGAGCCATGAAGTCAATTTTGTTCAATGATAAGAATTTTACTTCCTGGCAGTGTTAGAGATGAAAGCCAGAGTTTTAAACATGTAAGGCATACCACCAAGCTATATCCTTAGCCCTTCATTTTGCTTTGAGGAAGAGGATTTTAGCTGTAGTGTGGTGATATGTTAGACAAATTGAAGGCTGGCAAGATGGAAACTATGGTATTGATCAGGTAACAGAACATGACAGTAGGGATCTGGGTCACACCAGTGGCTATGGTAAGAACAGATAAATGGGGGAATCAATACCCAAGGGTGATTTATTAAACAGTGTCTTTATGAGAGAGAAAGGAACCCAGGATGACCTTTAGTCATTGATTGTGAAAAGAAGCTCAAAGTACATAAGCCAGGAATGACCTTAGAGAGGTATGAGAAGGCCAAGATTAGATGCTTGCAGAGTTTAGATCAGAAGTCATATGTGAAGTTAAAGAGGAGAAGCTGAACTTGCCTACAGAGACTGTAGTAGATTGAAAATTAGAAACAATGAAATTCCAAAATTACACATCTAATGAGGAGAAGGCCTTTGAGAAGGTAGTCTACGAATAAGAAGGTGGTCTATGATGGAGACCAAAAGGCTAATCAGGACTTGCCAGAAAGGTGAGATATGTGAACAAACCACACACACACACATACACACACACACACACACACACACACACACACACACACACACACACACACACACACACACACACACGGATATGCTGTCTTGTAAGTCAAAGTTTCAAAAAGTATTTTAACCCGAGAATTACAGTAAGAAAAACTTTCAGAGGAGCTAAAAAGTACCCAGTGTCCTTTGATTGTGAGTCAAGTGATGATTAAAATATGGTCTTTCTCCATGATGCAAAGCTCAGAGGCCAGTGGTATATATCTTGGATGGATGGATAGATGGATGGGTAGAAAGACAGAAAGACAGAAAAACAGATAGATGATAGATAAAGAAGTGGGTAGGATGAAAACAGATGACTCCATCAGAAACTTAATGTCAAGGGTAAGAAGACACTCAGCATTGTAGCTCTTGCTTTCTCTGAAAGGAGTAAAGTGTAGAGAGAGTTACAGAGAGTGGAGACAGCAGAGGCTGTTAACAATACAGGCTAGAAGAATGAAGTGGTCTAGCCACAGTCTCCTGGGGAGAAGGCTGGCACAGGTGGGAAGTTGGAGAACAGGTCTCTAACGTAGGGTGGATGGGTTTCCCACTGTGATAAATGGAGATAGGTGGGATCAAGGAGGTTGTAAAAGCAGAGGAACATAGAAGGCACATGTGACGACCCCTCCTTCCCAAAATAACAGTCTAGACAGAAAGCCATCAAAGCAAACTCTTAAAAACTGGGATAAGGGTGCTGAAGTGTAGCTCTCCACAGCTGATGGCTTTTGGTGGGGGTACGGATGGGGAAGGACTCAACTTTTTTAGGGGCTGGACATTGGGAATACATGGGTAACACAAATTGACCTTGTTTATCTCTCCTCTTCTTCCTCCTCCTCCTTTTCCTCCTCCTTCTTCTGTAGAGGATATCATAAGAGTTGGGAAGTGGGCCTGGGAGGGCTGGAAAGTGTGTGTGTGATGGGGATGCATGATGTGGATTCACAAGTAATTAATAAAACATATTCTGTTGAAAAAATTAAAAAAATCTTTAAAGTGATCCTTGAAGATAATTTGTTTTTCTTCAGAGAAAGTCAGACAGGAAAAGTAAGAAAAACATTGTTTGAGCAGCGACAAAGTTCTGCTGATCCTGAGCTGTTGGGCAAAACAATATGGATCCCCTATTGTTCTTCAGCAAGTTATAAAGGGGGATGGATAAACTCAGGGCTGGAGTGGACACTGAAGACTATAGTGAAGAACAAGATGCTCACATAAGAAAAGCAACAACAAGTCCCAAGGGATATGAGTGGAAATTCAGATGTGTTGGTAGAAAGGGAGTTAGTGTTTGTATCTAGAACTCAGATATCTCAGTAAAACAGAAGATGTTTCACTGAGGAAAACCTTCAAAAAATTAGAAGACGTTCATTGGGTTTAAGGATGAGATGCAGAAGAACTTAGGATTTTCTGTTAGTGGGAGGAAGAGTCCACTAGTGATGGCTACCACTTAGCTGCAGATGTAGATGGTGAAACACAGGTTGCTGAGATAAGCAGCTGGGTTAGTATGAAACATCAGTGAAGGGTAAGAGACATTCCATGTTTGGCTTGAAGACACATGTAGTGATGACCATGTGGGGGGTGTGTGTGTGTGTGTGTGTGTGAAGGTGTAGGAGATGTTGGCTCAGTTTTCATAGAATCTAGCGAATGAGGAGGTGCCTGGGGTAGTTGTACATACCAGAGAGCATAAGAGAATAAGAGTAGCACAGCCAAGCAGTGTTTATCTCAGTGTTCAGGGATCCAAGCAAGCATTCAGAAAGCTAAGGAATACTCCTGCTATCCACATACCTCACTAATGCAAAGCTTGTTTTTGAAGCATGTTGTCAGACCATGGTGCTGATAAAAGAACGAGAACATTGCCTAGATGAGGTTGTTTCAGTGGGTTTATCATGGGACACAATTTCCATAGAGCCATTTGGAGAAGTCAGAAACACCAGTGAAGTCAGGTGTACTGGTGAAGATGTCTTTGGAAATAGGCACAGAATAGAAGAAGGGGAGAACTAGGAAACTAGGTGACTGAGGTCAAGGATAGGGGCAGATATAAGGGGTATGGTCAGCTTAGCTTGATCTCTCAAGGTACAAAGGCATCAGTTTATCCATCTATATACCCATCAATACTTTATATACTATAGATGAGTAGAAAGGTAGGTGAGTGGTTGGTTGAATGGATGGATGGGAAAATGAGTAGATAGGTGGATAGATGTATATGTGCCCGGATGGGCTGGTAGATCGGATTCTGGATGGACAGTGAAATGGATGGGTGGACGTATAGATTAAGAAGTTTGTTCCCAGTATTCTTTCACCATTAGTTTAATAAATACCTGTAATATCTAAGAGTATATGCTGGGCAGAGGCCTGAGAGATCATAACTGCCCTGTGAAATACTCATTTCCCTGCTGAACTCAAATTGTCAGTCTAGAAAAATACAGGGTGAGGAGGACACATTTCTCTCTTCCTCTGGAGAGCCAGTCAGCAGGCTATGAGGTTCACTGGGCCATTAGATCTTTGCCAAGAGTTAGAACCACATCTTAAATCAGGCTCCATCATCTCGAGTACCATAGACTCATATGCTCCATGCCACTAAGAGCTCACCTAGAGCATCTGATTATCCAGACCCATGGTGGCCTGGTTATAGGAATTGAAACTTCCACAACTGTTGCCTTGACAAAGCTTGTGTTGTTCCATTACTGTGAAGCCAAGGTTCTAGAGACCAGTTCCACATTATGTAAGGGTAGATGATATTTTCTTCAATTAAGATCAAACAAAATCATTGTAAAATTGCGGTTTTCCTTTACTGAGTTCATATAAAAATGATGTAAGAAACTTTCTTAGAAGGGATTTATATAAAATGGAACATGTTGTATGCAAACATATTGACATGTATAAGTTACCAAAAAGAGGGGGTGGTAAGGAATGACAACCATTTAGAATGTAGCACAAGAAAGCCACTGAGATTATTGGAAGAATGATTCCATAAGACCATGGGCAGAATAAGCTATCTGTTGATGGTTATGCCGGAGGGAGCCAGACCTCCCCATTCTTCCTCCACATTTCCCTTAAAAGGCAGAGTGGGGATGGATGGGTCTAATAACTTTATTTCTAATGCTAGGATTTCCTATTTTGAATCAATTTTTCCAGAACCCATCTACTTCTCATCACTGTCTGGTTCATGAGTTGGCCTTATGCCATGCAGCTACACACAAAGCACATCGATGACAGATAGATGGGTTAATAGATGAATAATGAGATGCATGAATGCATGGATGGGTGGATGGATGAATGGATGGATAAAAGGATGGATGGATAAATGAATGGGTGGTAGGTGGGTGGATGGAGTGATATATAGATGGATGGGTGGGTGAGTGTGTAGATAGATAGATGGGTGGGTAAAATCAGGGTGAGTAAATGGATGAACGAGTGGCAAGATGGATGGGTAAGTAAATGGATGAGTGGGGAGATAGGTGGATTGATAGGTAGATGGAGGTATGTGGTTGGATTGGTGAATGAATGAATGGATGAGTGGATGGACCTATGCATGTATGCATGCATCCAAGGATGGGTGAGCAAGTGTGTAGACAAGTGAGTCAATTGATAGGCGAAGTGTAGGTGGATAAATGGATTGGTGGATGAGCTTGTGGTGGGCAGATTATGGACAAGGGGCTATCTGAATGCGTAAATGGATAGGTAGATGGGTAGTAGATGGAAGGTGAGTGGATCAGTAGATGGATGGACAGGTGGCTAGATGGATGGCGAGAACCACTCCTGATAGTCTCTCACTCTCAGTCTCAGCATCTCTATAACAGCTCAGAGAACATGCTGGCAGAACCCGGAGAGGCTGTGCCCCTCCCACACACATGAAGCTACCATTCACTGTCTTGGACCCAAATTAGAGAGACCACTTCTCAGTCCAGAAAGATTCTGCATGAGAAAGAAACTGTTGTCTACACAGACTCTGCACAGCTTCAACAGGCAGAGATTTGCTTCTGTCACCAAAGTGTGAAGCTGAAGCCCACTCTGGAAGCCACCTTCTTGTGCTCACTCCCTCCTGCAGGCATCATGCCAAGCATAAGAAACACCAATGGAACTTCTGCTTGGCTGTGCTAGAAGTAAAGTTCCAGAATCCACAACCGTCCTTGATGGTCCCAGCTGTCATTGCAATGACATTCAAACAAAGGCTCACACTCTTTCATGTGACCCATCATTGGGCAAGAAGTCAAGTTAGACACGTCAGCTCTGACGATGCCCCAGAACCCAGGACTTCCTCCTGCCTACTCTTCTCCTTTTACACATCTCTCTATCCTCTAGCCCATCTCTCCCCTACATCACCCGCCCAGAAAAGCAAGACCTTTTTCATCGGACCCCGTTAGAATCCGCAGCGCTTGCCTCCCTCCTTCTCTTCCCTGACACCTCCTCCACCTCATCTCAGCCAGCACTTGTGAAAATGACACTTGGAAATTCCACCTTCCCTGGCATGTCGGGATGAGGAAATGACTGGAAACCTGACAGTCTATCACTACCAGGGAGTGACAATTTAAAAAAAAAAATTCCAGTTATGAGTGTAAGTTTAAAAATGTAACTAAAAGCCTTCATCAAAGTTTAAAGAGCTTCTTGCGCTTTTAGCATTTGCTTATTTTGATTTATTGACAATGACACACCTAGGAACAGCCATCTCTCTGAAGCGGTGAAGTAATGGACTTTGGTGGGAGAGAGAGAGAAAAAAGGAGGGGGGTTGGAAAGGAGGACGGGGTGGGGGGGATGGAGACGGTACAGCTCGCAGGAGAGAGGCCTCTGATTACAGCCCACTAATTTGTTATGCACTCTGGTAAATCAGCAGT
This sequence comes from Arvicanthis niloticus, assembly GCF_011762505.2. Classification (NCBI taxonomy): domain Eukaryota; kingdom Metazoa; phylum Chordata; class Mammalia; order Rodentia; family Muridae; genus Arvicanthis; species Arvicanthis niloticus. The sequence continues at coordinate 12,840,713 of NC_047658.1, forward strand.
GAATCACATGACAAATAAGGAGAAAAAATTAACAGCTGTCATGTTGTGATGTGTTAATTTCCTGACAGTCTTTGCACTGAAGCCAATTACTGATTTAAGGGCAGAGAGAGAGAGCCCTGTTCAAGCTTCTAATTAGGGCTTCTTCAAGACTAAAAGGATAAAAGCAAAAATAAGAGAAAGAGAATGAGGCAGGTAGCTGGGCTCCGTGAAGCTCACATGCTTTTAAAGCCCCAGTTAAATAGCTTTAAGCTTAAGTGTGTTTAAGATAAGAATTTAGAAACATTTATTCGCTTTTATCCCTGACCCGATGGTTTAGGCTTTTGTGGAGTAATTGGGAGTCGAGCGGGCCCAGGGCTCTTGTTGCCCTCTTTCCAAGCGGTCCAGCCTCTCCGATGTAATCTGCTAATAATACCTTTGTTTAGTCATGTCAACAAGCATTCATCACTGAGGTAGACAAAGGGCGGCAAGCATCCCACCCGCCTCCTACACGGGCATCTGCAGACAGCACATGGCTGGTGTCTGAGCCTCCACTGCACTGTGTGGTCATGTGTAATACTGGACTCCGAGGAGAAATCTGGGTGTGGAGGAGAACTATTGGGGTCTTAGTGTGCAGATATGGAGGCTGCCTTCACACAGACCCAAGGGAAAGATGGGTTTGGTTGTGAGGGTTTTTTTGCTAACCTTGTGACTTACCTGGTTCTCCTTAACTTGGATACCTTCTTCATGGGTTCCACTGGTGCAGGGTAAGAGCAGACTTTCTCTGGAGATCTGGAAGTCTGCTGTAAAAAGAATTAGAGGGGGTTGACTGCTGAGAAACTCATCTAGGGCCGTTCCAGGTACATTGGGGTTTCCTCAAAGTTACATGTAACAGACACTCCCCTGGGAGTCCAGAGAAAAGTAGGACTCAAGAGATCATGTGACTTAACTCTGGCAAGACAAATGGTTGGTTTGAAAGTTTATACCTCCCAAGAAGGTCTCCCCTTCCTGCCTTTTCTCTTGTCCCTTCCCTTTTGTCCCTTCCCCCTGCCCCTTCCCCTTCTTCTCCTGCCACCTGCCCTCCACTTCCTTCCCCCTTCCCTCCAGCCCACAGATTGTTTGTTACAAGGCTCTTTGTGATAGTCATTCTGGGGACTAGAAACCAGGATCCCATAAGTGGGTACCATGGCTACTTGGGATGCTTCTTCAATGGGTTCCCTGGAGGGATTTCCTCTCCACAGACAGAAGTCTCTCAATGTCCTTGAGAGACTATTTCCTTGTGGCTGAGGGCTAGCCACTGGGATTCACTGCTTGTATATGTTAAGAATAATGAGAGGAAGGGGAAGGGAGAAGGAATTAAGGAAAGGAAAGAAGAATGGCTGATAGGAGAGAGAGACTAAGGAAGGAGGGAATGGAAGAAGAGACAAACTCCAGAGAGGGAATGAAAACAGAAGGGATAAATACAGAAAGGCTGCTCTAGCTAGACAGACACAGACCCTTGGTTGGCAGCCATGGGGTTGAGGACCATTGCCTTCACCTCTTGGCACTGCTTCCTTAGTGTGTGAGATTGTCAGACGGCATCTTCCCGAGTTGATGAGCCACCGAGGTGCCTTGTCAGGTTCACAGACTCCATTGAAAATGGAAACTTGTCTTTCTCTGTGACTCACCCTCAGTCCTGAGAGTCACCGTGCTTGGCATGGGCTGAGCTAGGCTGGGCAGCCAGTGGAGGTGAGTAGAACTTGGACCTGAATTCTGGGTCCATTCCCAAACTTAGGGAATGGCACTCTCAAGAGCTGGTCCCTAAGGGAGGCGTGCTCCTCAATCAAGTTCAGAGCATACGAGTGGAACCAAAAGGCGGCTTAGCAGAGAGCTGCCAGTCAATTCTGATGTTCTCAAATATCCCGGGTTTCTTAAGGTCGGCATTACCTTTTCCAAAGGGCTATAGGTAGAGGAGGAGGGGAGCAGAAGCCCCTGACCAGAATTTGTAAGCAGCCCATTCCTTTCCATCTTTGCAGGACTGACTCTGGAATTCAGAAACACAGCAGGTCCTCACTTATGGTGGGCCTTTCTTTCAACAGAGAGTTATCAGACATCTGAGAGTCAAACAGACCCTTAGCCTAGAGACCTCCCATCATAGCCCCTGGTGATGCAGCCTCGCTCAGGGACCTGCATAGCCCCAGCTGAGGTCACATCGACCCTCTGCCCCAGAGGGCTGCTGCCTTCTGCTGCCCCAATGACTGGGTCTAGGGTAAACACATCATTGCTACAATTAAAGAAGCACTCGTGCGCTGACCAGTGAGGGGGAAATAGATCCCTAGAGTCTAAGCCTCCTCCCGGATGGTTTCCTCCTTTCAGGCAGGTGGCCTGATTAAAAGGCTCTGATGGCTTATTTCATTAGGAGTCACCGTAGGTATTGCCCTAGACAAGAATCCTTCGTCATTGATTTTGTTGGTGGCTGCAACCCTAAAGTTGACGGGATGGCTAAAAGGTAATTCACTTGCCAAGCTTGGCTCAATCCTGACCCATTATCAATTGACTTGAAAGATGTCAGCACGGCAAGATGTGGAAAGTCTATGCTTTTGGAGGAGGGCTCAAGTATGAATAACATAGCGTAGGAGCATTCACCTGGCTAAGTGCTGTCTGGCAGACTTATGATGCATCAGTTCGCATGGCACCTCCATCAGCACCAAGATATTCTGTGTCCTGGGAAAACACTGTGCTACCTAGTTGTCCTTGGGGGAGAAGAGGCCACTTCCAGAGCCAGGGGCTTTTCCCTTTGAGACCTGTCTGGGCACTGTGAAGCCTTTACCCTGTTGGGTATACTATGGGAGCCCACTAGTGTCTATAACAGAAGATCAGGGGTCTCCTTTTGTGTGTGCGTGTCTCTGTTTCTGTCTTTCTCTCTCTGTCTCTGTCTGTCTCTCTGTCTCTGCCTCTCTCTCTCTCTCTCTCTCTCTCTCTCTCTCTCTCTCTCTCTCTCTCTCTGTGTGTGTGTGTGTGTTTTCAGGTATACTTAACTGTGCATCTTTGCATAGGTGTGTGTTAGTGTACCTGTGTAAACATGTATGTAGATGACAGGACAGCGTCGGGTATACTGACCCTGTCCTGTCATCTTCAGGAAGGATAACCTCCTTTGAGACAGTGTCACCCACTGGCTCATAACTCTCCCATTAGGTTTCTAACTGACCAGGGGGTCCCAGAAACTTTCCTGCCTCTGCCCTCCATGTGCTAGGTTTACAAAAGTGAGCCACAATTCTTGGCATTTTTACTTGGACTCAGGATCAGATTGTCAATGAGAACTTTATTGATTGAGGCATTCCCTCAGCCCCAGGGCCTCCTCTGCCCATTCATAACCTTTCTCATTCATATGTCTATTGGCCCACAAGGATAGAAAAGTAAAATAAAAACCACAGTGGTGTGGATAGCAATTTTAAGATCCTGACAAAGTTCATGCATACAAAGAACTCCATTCTTGTATAGTAGCTCAGGCTGACCTTGAACTCCCTATCCTATCTCTGCCTACAGTGTTGAAGGGGATACAGGTGTGCATTCCCAGTTGTAGCTGGCTTCCTCTCTTTCATTCAAAGACCATCAAGGTATTTTCCCATTATCTGCTCCCTCCATAGATGCCTGCAGGCTTATTTCTGGCCACAGAGTTAGGCAGCCCCTGCGTTTAAGAGGCATCATTTTGTAATGTGCAGGAGGCCTTATCAGCACCTGTCCTCCCTGCACCGTGAAGTGTTATCAGCCTCTCTGGGAAGCATACACGTTGGGGAAGCCAGCCTCTGTAAGAGGTGCTATTCGAGGACAAAGCTTTCAGATGATGGAGTGGCTGGTGCTGAAAGACACATTGAGATAGCAGGTCTCCTGAGAATGTTCTCTGTAAGATTAAACTGCAAGAACAGGTCAAGCGGGGTCCCACAGCTAAATGTGTATGTAAGGAGAGGAGCAATACAAATGTATAAGGTACCTTGGTAAAAGGACAGGGCAACCTTTCCACAGATGCAGTCCCTGGAAAGAACTCTGCCACCTACATATGAACAAACTGGATCTCTGTGACTTTCCTGACAGGTTCTGAAATGTTCTGGTTTCTTAAGGAACAATCCTTGGACCTTGTAAGCCAAGGTCTTTAGCCCTTCTTTGAAAGCAAAGGAGGCAGGGGAGTAGCTGCAAAGTCTTGCATGTCTGAGGGGAAGCAGAGTCTACAGGAGGTTACCTCCCAAACCTCAAGAGCTCAGACAAACTCAGGACTTGGCTTACTCTGGAAAAATATTTCACTCTCAAATTCTACCCATACCCATAGCAAATTTTGTCTGGAGACTGTCTCAGATACAGGAAATAGTTTTGAAAGAAGTGGGCATGGGAGACACAGCATTCTGTCAGACCTTATTCAGTTTAAACTGGGTAAAAAGACAAAATGAGCAGTCTGGTGGCCCTGGTGTCACATGATCTTCACTCTAGCTACTTTGAAGGTTTAGGTAGGAAGCTCTAATGTTCAAGTACTGTTAGGCCACAGAATAAGCTCAAGATCAGCGTGGAAATGTAGCAACACTTGTTTCCATTTTTTTTTTTTTTTAAGTTTGAGGATGTGACTCACTGGTAGAGCCCCTGCCTAGAATCCACCAGTGAGGGACTGGGGGCGTGGCTCACTGGTAGAGCCCCTGCCTAGAATCCACCAGTGAGGGGCTGGGGGCGTGGCTCAATGGAATGGTAGAGCCCCTGCCTAGAATCCACCAGTGAGGGACTGGGGGCATGGCTCAGTGGTAGAGCCCCTGCCTAGAATCCCCCAGTGAGGGGCTGGGGGCGTGGCTCAGTGGTAGAGCCCCTGCCTAGAATCCCTCATTAAGGGTCTGGGGGCGTGGCTCAGTGGCATGAAGGTGGGCATACATGCACCCAGTTCTCAAAGGAGACCGAGACTGTCAAGCATTTAATGCCTCTTTCCTTCCATCTTCTGAATCAGACTCTATCATTATACAGATCCAGATCTAGCCCATGTTCTTGAGACCACCAAATACAAGTTCTTTATCCACTGTGAACTATAATTTAAATTTTAAAATGACAGAAGTAACAAATCCAGGCCTGGTGGAGCAGGCCTGTAAATTCTGGGCTCAGTCTGATACAGAAGGATCATGAGTTTGAGACCTGACTGGGCTACAGGTTGAGGTAAGGTCCTGTCTGGCCACCTTAGTGAGGCTATCTCAGAAGAAAAAATAGAAGGAGGTCTCGAGATAGAGCTCAATGGCAAAGCATGGACGGGGCCTGGAGTTCAGCTCCAGCTCAGCAGAAAGAAAAGAAAGTCAGCAATTCTCTGAGGTCCCAGAGTCACTGTCAGGGTCAACTGAAGCCTGGCATATGAAGGAGTCTTTGAAGCTCTTGATGCAGACCGCAGCCCCAAAGTGCCTTTTCTCAGGATGTGTTTCCCATCTGTAAAATGGGTACAACATACTTCACTGCTACTCTGCAGGGCTGTTAGGAAGATGGCAGCACACAGCCTGGCTGAGAGAGGAGCTTCGATGGGTGAGTGGGCCAAGAAGTCTTTCTTCAGTGCGTCCTATCATAGGGCTGTTTCTGAAGGAGGGGCTGGCCTGGCCTATGTCCAGCAGGGTTACTGCTTGAAGGAGAGTTTGTAACCCCAACTACCAGCTGGCTTTTCCAGCATCCCTGTCTCAAGACCTTGACCTTTCTTAGAAGCTCAAGGGTAGCAGGGGGAGGGGAGATTGTCTTTTAATTTAATAGGAAAAGTAATTCGTAGGTTTATAATGAAATTGGACAAGCAGAACATAACAAGTAAATACAATACAACATACGTTGCAAGCCTCTAAGGTAACAGAAAATAACTAGTTTTAGTTGCCTTTTTAAAAAATCTATTATGAAGAATGTCAAGCATTTGACAACAGAGTATTTAATAAAAAATACTATAATTTGTGTTTAAGCGATAGCAATAGATATTACATTTATTTTATTTCTATCCAAGGAGACAGGTTTGGGATTTCTTAAAGGAATTAGGAAATACAAAGTGAGAGGTTTAATGGGCCTGAGATGAGTAGGCTGTGGGCTGGGCTCCCTGGGGCTTCCACATGGGGACATAGTCAGCTGGAATGGAGGGGGGGTGCCCAGCCCACATTAGCTCTGTGAGAACTGACAGAGAGATAAGGTAGAACATTGCAGGAAAAACAGAAAAGGTCCAGCTAGGTGGGGGGACATGGTGGGCACCTTGACATGTGGTCATTTTGATCCCAGAAGGTGTCACTCCAACTGTGTCCCATGACACACTCAGAGAAGGGTGACAGATAGGATGAAAACCAGAAGCAACGTGAATGTCCGTCAAAGGGAAAGTAGGAAAATCAAGTGGCATATCTCTCACAGAAGACTGCCTTGTCAAGCTGGGTGTGGGCAGAATACAGAAGGGTGGGAAAAGGCAAAGGAGATTTATATAGATTTAAACACGTGTGTAACCACAGAAAATGAACGTAGGCGTTGCCATGGATCTGGAAGACCAACAGCAGTGGGAGCCACCTTTGAAAGGATGGCGTGTTAGGGGACCCAGAAGGGGTAGAGAAGGAACTGGGGAGTGGCCGTGGTGGAGCACTTGCCCAGAGCTCTCAAGGTTCAATCTGTTTGAACGATGAGAGACCAATGGAAACCAAGGCTTAAGTAAGCCAGCTCCCTCGAATAAGAGTACAGAAACCTTGACTTTAAGAATGTCTCTGGCAAGTGTTATTTATTTTTAAATGAATGTTCAAGACATAGATATTTGGCTTTCGTGTGTGTGTGTGTGTGTGTGTGTGTCCTCCAAATATAAAATTGCAGAGTGCTTCAGATATCCCTGTAACTCGGAGGGTTTCCTGGAACGAGAGGGAAATGTCTGGACATAGAGTTGACCACATAGAAGGCCAGGTCTTGAATTTCATAATGGAAACCTGAAGGTTAAGTTCAGTTGTTTTAGGGATGGCAAGCTCTGGTCAGTTGGTCTGAGCAAAAGTGGGGCATCAGACAGTCTTCTCAAGTTCTTGGATATGAAGGCCAGACTGGGCTTTGGCAGAAGAAGAGAATGGAGTGTGTCACGTGGGTGATGTGGATGCTGCAGGGAGAGGAGGGGTAAAACTGGCTAGGGAAGGGTCAGAGGTGTGTGACTACCTTGTTGGGGTGCCTTCTGAACAGGATCCCGAGTTTGTCTAAAGCCCAACACTATGAAAGCAAATGTCAATCCAGGATCCAGGCTTCAAATTTTCAATAGATGCTAAAATCCCTTATTTCAATGAGAGATCTGAATTATTATTATTATTATTATTATTATTATTATTATTATTATTATTATTATTTAATTGATTCAAATGATTTGCATAACTTTTAAATACAGTGCACAGATCTTGGGCTTTATTGATCTTCAAATTGTGCATCAAGTCTACTAGGTCCTAGAGACTTTCTCATGGATACAACATAAAGACAACCCAAGGGACCCCTGAAGTGGCCCCATCTGATTCTCATGACCACACTTCTACTCCTTAGCTATTTGATCCCAGAGAAGTCCTTTAGACTCTCTGACCCTCCGATGCCTTCTGAGTCAAATGAGACTTGTTGGACCCAGATCCTGGGCCATAGGGAAGGTTAAAGAATGCTGCCTAATCAGAGAAAGCATGCAGCAAGCAGCAATGTCTACACAAACACCAAGAGTGAATGCTGCAAGAGTTTTTGTAAACACGGGGTCAATGTGAAATCCACCCAGTCCCAAGAATTCCTCTTGTGTGGATTAAGACAGGCAATGCCAGCACCCAGACTCTGTTGAAAACTATTTCTGTGTGGCCAGCCAGGATGCGAGCATAGATAAGACTGCATCTCCTGAACTGTCCTGTGCCCATCTGTCCCCAGAAAGGAACACCAAGAAAGGAGTCGCCTCTTTGCCTGAGTTCTCATCAGTAACACCACCTGGGACTGTTTCGCCTACAGCTGTTCTGAGCTAGCTGAGACCACACCAGAGGAGGGACTCAATGAGTGACCTATGAAGAAGAAGACCCCAGTGTCAAGACCCCTGCACATTAAGCTGTTGACATGTAAGGAGTTAGTAGGGATGAATGTCTTTGCTTTGGAGTGGTGGGTATGTGAAGCTGAACTAAGTGAACTGGCAACCCGAGTGGAACAGTCTTACAAAGTGAGATTTCAGAACCAAGAACCATGGCTCTTCCAGGGACATCAGTGACCTACAGAAAAATCTGACTACATGTCCTATGTAAAGGTCTCTACTAACACATCCTTCTAGAACATTCCAGCAATCAAACAGTACAGTCACCTCTGTAATCCCTTATGTATCACAGACTGAGGATCCCTCTATGAGTCAAACAGGCAGCAGCATCCTCCTTGGGTATGTCTTTCAATCTTAAGTCAGGAAAGGATCAAATGTATAGGCCGACAGTCCCCTGGCCCTCACCCACCCACCCATCCCAGGCTCTGCTCAGGTAGCCTGTGGCACAGCCTGAACAATTCATAATCTTGGCACCTGGATGGTAGGTTCCGCCTATTCTCCAGGCCCATAAATTAATTCCCTAATACATAATTAACTAGAAGTTGAAAGGTGAAGTTGAACTTGACCAATTTACTCTTCTGAAACTGGTTCGGTTCAGATCATGTGATTTTAATTCTTTCCGTGTGACCAGGTGATGGGGAAGGAAGAAGCTGGGGAGGGAAATGCACAGATTAATTTCATTCCTTAACCTCCCTAATGCGCCTGCTTGCTTGCATCGTGTTGCAGACAGCAGATCATCACATGATTTATGGGACTGACCGCTGCCTGCATCTCTCAGGCTAATGACACACACACTGGAGTCATTGATTTGTATGAGTAGCCCCCACTCTTCATTTATCACAATTTAATGTAAGAGTTTGCAATGCAGAAAAAAAATCCACATGGGAAACAGGGACCTATAGGCCCAGCCGCTAACCAGTTATGAATCATTTGCTGCCTTTAATATATAGACTGTTCTATTCTAGAAAATGCCCCCTAAGGTCATCGTCTTCTCCTGAACATCCCAACAATTAAAGTCCCCGAGAAGCTGTTTTAAGATGCATGACCCACTGGCACCTTTGTTAGCTCACACTGTCTTGTAATGCATGCTATTGATTTGCGTCTGAACTCTCCGGAACCCTTCATAAGCCATAACCCGCGAAAGTTTCTGAGGGTGGGGCTGGATGAATAGTTGCTGGGATGGACAGGTCAGCCAGGCTGAGTGTGGGTATAGGGCATGACCCTTTCTCCACACGAGCACCGTGAGCAAGCCAAAAATTACCTGTAGCTCTGAGTGATGGGGCTATTCACACACCCCAGACTAAGAATAACTCAACATAGGACTTTTTATATCTGATTATTAAAAGTGCCAGCGATTAATAATTTGGAAGATTGAGAAAAGGCACTAAAGATGTGTTGAACGCTAATGCTGAGAACACCTTGTACTTCCCTTGGGGCAACACCCTCAGGTCATGAGCAGCCTGGCCTGTCTTCCAGTAGGGACACATTTATTACATATTACACATTCCATTTTAAATACACATGACTTAGTAATTTTCCTGTTGCTGTAACAAATACCAGAGGTGGTGATGTCCATGATCAGATGGGTGTGTCTGGTGACATTCTTCTTGCTAGTGCAGACCCTCTGGAGAATGCTTCAAGTCCTGTGGGAACCATAGATAGCCAAGCTGGCTTTCCTATGATCCCAGGAATGGGTGACCCCATTCATGGGGGTAGAATGCTCATGACATCAGAACCTCATCTTTTCCATGGTCCCACCTGGACCAACCTCTTTTTACCTCACAATGATCAGAACCATAAGCACAACTGTATCTCCTTAAATGCAAAGCACAACTCTGTAAAGATAAAATGCAAACCTTCAAAGAAGCATACATATGTAGAAATCTTGACCATGCCTCAAAGCTGCTTTACAGCGAGGAGTAGCCTTGGACAGGGTGTTTCAGGAGGAAACATTTTGGAACATTGTTCTTATAAATCAGATCATAGGCCTGTTGGACAAAGAAGACACTTGGGAGGCAGAGTCAGGGCTCAGTATCCCAGAGGAAGTGAGGCACATCTCTAATTGCAAAACAATAGGTCCAGAACAACAATAGATATCCTCGTGTGGATGGAGGAAATCCCAGGAAGCCCCAACATGAGAAGTAGTCTTCTCCAGGGACAAGCACACCAACTGATTAGCCAATACCAAATGGTCAGCCCTGAAGACATACATTCAAGTAATGGTACACAGAGTGAGTGGGTTATGTTTATGTATTTAGAAGTGTGTGTGTGTGTGTGTGTGTGTGTGTGTGTGTGTGTGTGTGTGTGTAGCAAAAGTTACTGTCAAAAGAGGTCATGAGTTTGAAAGAAAGCAGAGAGGAGAATATGGGAGGGCTTGGAGGAGGGAAAGGAATGTGGATATATGTAATATTATAATTTCATAATATATAATATTATAATCTCTGTGTGGCCCAGCCTCCTGACTGTCTTCCAGAGAAGTACCAAATCCTGTCTTTACAATTGGAAACTGTATTTGTCTTTTTTTTTTTTTAATTGCTGTGACAGAATGCCTGGGGAAGTGAACTTAAAGAGGGAAAGTTACTTTGGGTCAGGGTTTCACAGGGCTTAGCCCAGGGTCACGTGGCTCTGTGTTGATGGGCTTGCATTGAAGTAAACATTGTTAATGGAGCAAAGCTGCCCATTAGCTGAGAGTCAGGAAAGGTGAGTCTCAAGATAAGTGCTACCTACTCTTCAAAGGCTCACCTTCAAAAGCTGTGACCTTCTTCTTCCAGCCACGCCCACCTCCCACTGCCTGCAATGCACTCATATTAAGCTTCCATATGGGAATTAACACTCATCTATGACATCAAAGCCATTGTGAGCCAGCCACTTCCCCTAAACCATCATTTGTCCAGAAAACCCATACAGGAGTCTTTGAGGGACAATTCAGATGCAAACCATAAACTAATTTTTACTTGTGTCTGTATAACAGAAAGAATGCAGCTGAGCCCAAACCAAACGCCAGTGTGAGGTGCTACTTATTGATGGGTCCCCCCTGGCTAATGAGCGCACATGAACCACACAGTCTGCCAAATCTTCTGACTCACTGGGGAAGAACATGGCCAGAGCCAGGAGGAATGCACATGCTTGCAGACCAAGGAACTCTCCAGAAGGGGCACTGGCACCCTGAGCAGCAATAGAAGTTTTGTGGATCCCAGTATGGCTTAGACATTGGATTCAGTATCAAAAGTAGAAATCTCAAATTACGAATTTTGGATGTGGGGCAAGGGGAGGAGAGCTTTCAGTTCGTCATCTTTATTGGGCAATGGTATAAAATCTCTTATGATGGGGTCATAGACTCTAGAAACCGACCATCCTCCTGGAAAGCATGAATGACAGAGCACCTGTTATTAATGCTATGGTGTTCTGCACTGGAAATCTGCTGAGAAGAGCTTTTCATGCTTCCTGTGGAGTGGGTGGGGGTGAGGGGAAAAGAGAGGGAGAGAGAGCAAGTCAGGAAGGGAGATGGGGAAACAGGGAGAGACAAATGGAGGCAAACCAAAGAAGAGAGACAAGGAGGGGGCAGAGAGAGAGGGGGGGGAGAAATGGGAGCCAGAGAATATCCTAAAACCCTCATGTAAGACCAGAATAAACCTCTCTCCATCTAAAGCATTCTTCTCAGGTATTTGGCTACATTCGTGGCCTCTACAGGGCCTCCTTACTGGGAGTCACACATTGCATGGCCTCAGAGGCTCTCTGGAACTTGAACAGGGATCTCTATAACCCCTTCAGTCTTGTCACTGTCAAGTCTGAGCGACCAGCACCGTAGATGGTACAGTTGGGTCCTGCTGCCAGTGGGAGGTGTAACCTGGTCCTCAGCTATGTGACCTCGGCATGTGTTGGCCTTCAACTCAGAGAAAACAGTTCCTTCCAGTTGTTTCTGAGGAGGGTGATCCTCTGGCTGCATTCTCACCTCAGGCTCTCTCCTTTCAAATGAATTTGCATTATTGAAATTTGTAGACTTCAGTGGGTGGGGTCTTATCCTGAAGCCACCTATTCCTATTGTCCCAGTGTAGAGCTGCATGTTTATTTGACTTCGTGTGTGTGTGTGTGTGTGTGTGTGTGTGTGTGTGTGTGTGTGTGTCTGTGTATATGTTGGAACCCCCCCCCCCCCATATGTCATGTGGGTGCTGGGAATCAAACTAAATCCTCTACAAGAGCAGCTAGTGATCTTAACCACTGGACCATCTCTCTAAGTCCTAGGTTCTCTTTAATGGTATTAATTCTTTTAGAAATACAGCAGCTTGTATATAACTGATGCTGCCTGTGCCCTGGACTACTGGCTGCCTGATTCTACCTGGCCCTGGGGTTTGGAGGTGAGGTGGCACAGAATCTATGACAGAGACTCCAGGAGCAGGTGAGAAACCCTGCAGCAAAGTTGCTGCAAGCTCCTTCAATACCTTCCACCCGCACCCCATTGGTCCCAAGAAAGCATCTCCTCTAAAAGGCAGTTCCCAATTGGCTGGCATTGTCTGCATCAGCAATCCTTGGTCTCTCAGGCAATCTTCAGTTAGGTCCTCCTTCAGGAGATGCCTTTGTAGCTTCACAGCACCCAAGTATTTATGCAGAGGCAGCCCTCCTACAATCCAACACCTTCATTTTTCAGCTGCTCAGGGGCAAGAAGCCGAGACAAGGGAGAACCAGGTTGGGGCCTGGCTAGAGCAATCTGCAGGTGAAGGGTGTAAAAGACAAACCCAAGACACAGGCAGAGAGAGGCACAAGGTGTAGGTGACATCAGGTTTCCATGAGGGGACAATGCGTTTTTACCTCCTCCACCTCGTCCTTGGACAGTCTCTGTTAAAAGAGAGTCAGCTCAGTATACGAGTCCCACAGAGAGGAACTGAGTCCTCCTCGTAGATACAGCTGTTACCATAGCACAGTGCTTTTGCCATTACATATTTTTGCCAAATGATGGACTCTCTGGTTTAGAGTAGTTTTCTTTTTAGCATTGTACTTGTACGTGTGAGGACGGTAAGAAAATATAACAAATGTAATTAAGGAACGAATGAGTGGATGGAAGAAATACCACGCAGCAGTAGTGGATGTGACCCAGAGACGAGGCAAGCACTGTGACAGAGAGATGAGGATGAACAAAAGGCAAGAGGCTGGGGCTCCACCCTGAAGTCACCCGCACTCAGGTCCTGTTTTCTGATCTCACCACAACCTAGTACAGAGCAGGGGCTATAGGCATAACGATGCCAAGGGCAGCAGCTACCACAGAGAGGATGGTAATCGTAACACCCAAAAAACACAGTCCCTGGCACAGCCTTCCTTGATTGCTATCTGATTATGTCACCTGAGTCTGCATCTTCCAGAATAATAATCTGGGCCAGAGACACTGTGCTGTACTTTGCAAACAGTTATGATTTGAGGGGCATAAAACAGCTGGGGCAGAGGCAAGCTTCCCAGAGTGAGTTGATCCTGGTCCTGCTCAGTCGGCGAGGTCTAGTGATGGCCCAAGTCCTTCTGCCTTCCGCTAATTAGCCTATATCTACTGCTGTGGATTCTCAACCCCACCAGGGCAGGGTACTTTTCTGCCATGTCCCTGTGCCTTAGGTACACTGCATAGCATGGCCCTTAGAGCATCACCATTTAAAAAGACAATTACTGCTTCCCTCTAAATTGTCCTGTGAAGATGCTGTGTGGAGGAAAATGGACTCCGACTGACATTTATGACCTTCGTTTTGTTGTTAGATCAAGGGCCTTTTACATGCTAGGCATGCACACTGTACCACTGAGCCACGCCCTCAGCCCCTCATTGGGTGATTCCAGGCCTCGCTCTACCACTGAACCACAGCCCCTCGTGGTTGAGCTCTAAGCAAGCGTTGTACCACTGAACCACCCTCACATCCTCAACATCTACTATAATGTAATGCTGTATAAATAGGTGGAATACTGTATTGTGTATTGAATAACAAAAGAAAACTATTTCGTTCCAAGCTTGATTACACTCTAGATGAGACTATAGGCTCTATCAACAATTATTTTTTGGCTAAAAAGACAAACGGGAAAATATTATAAAATATCAAAACTTTATTGTAGTGGGGCACACCTGTAGTCCCATCATCCAGACAGCAGAAGCAGGGGGATCATAGGTTCAAAGCGAGACTGTGCTACTCAGTGAAAACTGAGTAAAGAATGTAGTTCAATGGTGGAGTTCTTGCCTAGCATGCACAAGGCCCTGGGTTCTGTTTTCAGAATAGAAAAATAAATAATATCAATAAAAAGAATGAATGTATCCAAAGTATTTTTATTATATGGCATTTAGATTGCGATCACTGGTGATGCCACTTTGTGTCACCTTCCCCTTTACAGCAGTGATAAGAAGGACATTTGCCTTCTATGACCTCAACATAGTATATCTATCTATCTATCTATCTATCTATCTATCTATCTATCTATCTATCTATCTATATTTATATCTAAATAGATAGATAAATAGATATAGATATAGATATAGATATAGATATAGATATAGATATAGATATAGATATAGATATAGATATAGATATATTTGGGGAAAACCCAAACTGAGGAGCAGTCCATGCAATATCTGAGCAGCAGTCTTCAAGAGTGTGCAACAATGGCAACAAGCAAGCCGGAAACATTGAGACATCATCACAGACCAGAGGAACTTAAGGAGTCATAACAACTCAATTCAAATGCAAGCTCTTAGATGGAACTCCATGACAGAAAGGGGGATTAAAGGAAAGCCTGTGGAAAATAAGGTTGGACGTTTGGTAAGTAAATAACCATGTTCACTCAATTTGACAAATGCAAAGTCATTAAATAAAGCTTCAGTGTTGGAGAGAAAGAAGTAAAGGCATGTAGGAAATCTTAGTAATATCTTTCAGCTTGTCTGTTAATCTGACATTGTTATGAAATAATTTTTTGTAAAAATGAAAGCAGGGAAAATAAGTCACTGCATAAGTACTACCCAAAGGAGAGTGGCCATGTTAGTAACAGATAAGTACACTTAAAATTAGGAACATTGCCAGTCAGAAAGAGTTATATGTGAAGGCATATCAATACATTTGCCAAAAAGACATGGTATATCCAAGCACATGGGGACTTAATAACACAGCAAGGGGCTGAGGGTATAGACCACATGGTTAGTACACACCAGGCCCCAGGCTCCATCTCCAGTATAGCAATTAGCAGCAACAGCAAGATGGTTTTAAGAAACATCAAAACAAGGATGAAAAGAACCCAAAAGAGAATGAGAAGAAGAAAAAAAAAGGAACAGCTATTAATGAAGATTTAACCATCATTTTGAAACCATTGGTAATTGAAAATAAGAAGATCAAAAATGTCAATAAAGACACAGAAGCCTCTAATATGCTATTGCAGCAGTGTGTCAAGCAGATACGCTCTGGCTCACGGAGGGAATTTGTCTCTGTCTCCTCTCAGGTTCAGATTCGTGATGTCTCCTTAGCAGCTAAAAACGTCACAGGATGTCACATTAACATCTAACATGTCACAGAATGTCATGTTAGCAGCTAAAACGTCACAGGCTGTCACATTGACAGCTGAAATGTCATGCTGGTGGTTTAAGTGGCTGGTAGAATTCTTCATTCAGTTAGCTAGTTTTTCTCCATCAGAGCTTAAAAATTATTAATTCAGTTTCTTCAATAAAGAGCTCTTAGCCTTCTCTTTTTCCGCTTCTCCTTCTTTCTTTTTTGCTCTGTTGAGGGATGAACCAAGGATACCAAGAGTGTCATGAAGTGCTCTACCACAGAGCTAAGCCTTCAGCCCATGTGTTTCTTCTTGCTGATACCAGGCTTTGTTTTTTTCGGAGATCCAGTTAAATATTTCTTGAGATCCAGTTATCAACCAGAACCCAATAGCATTTAGTGGCATATAAAAACAACCAAGATGGTAGAAAAATATTTTTGTGTGTCTTTATCAGTCATTCACCAAGAGATCGTGGAAGATCATAAAACAGGCTTTAAAATATGAAAAAATATATAAAGTAACTCAAACCATAAGAAGTATATCCTTTATCTGCCATGAAACAAACCTAGACAGAAATAGAAATATATCACTAAAAAAAAAAACCTACAAATACTTGGAAGTTAAAAAATATACCCATAAATATCTCTAGGACCAAAAAACAAAGCAAAAACAGAGATACTTCAAGAGGAATAAATAAAAAAAAAATCGTGGAAATACTAACTGAATAAAAAGAGACCATCAAAATGCATGAGTTGTACCCAAAGCAGTGGTTGCTGAACACTTATAATACCAACTGCTTGTATTAGAAAGGATAACACTGAAATAAACGATCTCACCTTTTAATGGCAAAAATTAAAATGAATAAATGAAATGCAGAATTAAAATAAATACTAAGGCTCAGACATTAATGAAACAGAAATGAGAGAAGCATCTAAAGACACTTGAAAACAAAATCTGATTCTTTATGTGCTTCACACTGAGAAGCTTGCAGACAGAATAACTAATAATAAAAAGGGATGCACAGATTTCCAATACTGAGCATTCAGGAGGAGGCATTAGTACACATCCAACAGACATGAGGAAGGCAGTAGGGATACTATACATAACTTTTGTAGAGAAATTTTTAAGTATCTATGTGAATTGGATAAATTGCTTGAATGGTTCTTAGTAAATTAAATTCAAAAAGAAAAGAAGGAGAAACAGATGGGGTTAGGATTAGTTTCGTGGTAGAGGGTTTGATAGAAGATGTGATCTTGGGTTCCACCTTCAACAGAGAAGGAGGAGAAGGAAGAAGATGCAGAAGAGGAGAAGAAACAAGCGTTTGTTGAAGAAATTGAATCCATAATCCAAAAACTTCTGACAGAAACCAGGCTAGCTGATTGAAGACCTTCAATATTTCCTTATGGTGTAGACAATATCAATTGCACATACAAACTCCAAGAAATAAAAAATGAGAAAAAAAGCATTCCTATTTATTTGGCTAGCATTGACCTGATATCAAAGGTAGAAAACCATATGACTGTAAAGGGGAATTGTGCTCGAATGTACCTCATGAATGTAAAAATCTTTAACAAAGCCAGGTATGGTGGTGAACTCCTGTAATTTAGAATTTAGAAGGCTGGGGGTAAAAGATGGAGGGGCAAGCACCAGTTTGGGGTCCTATTTCTCAACAATAAAAAAATTCTGTCCATAATTTTTACAAATCCAGTCCATCAAAATACATATATGACCATACATGATTACATGGTGGTCTTACTCAAGGCGCAATGGACTAATGACAGCCCAAAATTAATTTATGTTATTCCCCTACATTAGAGAGCTGAAGTAAAGAACCAATGCATAGTAGTGGTGCTATAACACTGATTTTTAAATGTGCATTTGTCTCAACATGAATGGTCCATGAAGGGACAATTCGAAATAGACAAGCTGAATATGCACAATTGTGTCAAACACAACCCCAGCCTACAGCCCTCCCACAGCTGCAGTGAGGGGTGCAGTAACACACAAACCCCACAGCCATACAGCTCAACCAGCCCCCAGCAATTTCAGCTTAGCACATGTTGACTGAGCGACCTTCCTCTACTCCACTCTTCCCATGAATCCATGAGCTGAAGCCTCCCTGGCATGGTCTTCCACAAACAAACTCAATATTTTCCAGGGTAATACATGGTGTGCATAATTTGTAGTCATCTTACCTTTCTAATCCATAGGATGTACACAAACCAAGGCTGCCATTTTCTCCTCTCTGTCTTTCTGTCTCTCTATCTCTGTCTCTCTGTCTCTCTGTCTCTCTGTCTCTGTCTCTCTCTCTCTCTGTCTCTCTCTCTCTCTCTCTCTCTCTCTCTCTCTCTCTCTCTCTCTCTCTCTGTGTGTGTGTGTGTGTGTGTGTGTGTCACCAATACAGTTTTTGTCTGTTATGCTCTCACCCCAACTTTTCTATAAGCACTGAGGTTTTTCCTTGCGAGATTTAAAATAGCATCATGCTTTTCAGGAATATGCACCCTGTTATAGCAGAACTAATTGCAATCATCTTAATAGACACAGAAAAAGCATTGGACAAAATTCAGCACCAATTCAAGACAAGAAACTCTCAGCAAAGGCGGAATACAGATGGTGCCTGACTTACTATGTTTCAACTTATAAATTCTTGACTTCAGGATGGTGTGAAAGTGACATGGATTCAGTGGAAACTGTACTTGGAATTTTGAATTTTAATCCTTTCCCAGGCTAGGGACATGCTGTGACACTCTCTAGTGATGCTAGGTAGGAATGGCGCGTTCCCAGTCGGCAGGTGGTCGCGGGATAAACAACTGATGCTCTGCAGTGCACTGCCTGCTAATCCAGGGGGGTTGCTAGGTTAATCTATGCCTCATTTCCCTCCTGCACGTTATACACTACCGAGTGCCTGGTGTTGGAGACAGCCCCCTCACAAATAGAGGGAAGAGCCTTATCTGTGAAAGGGGACATCCTGGACCAGATTAACAATGCCTATATAGAAACAACTCTTCATGTTGTATCTAGTTACAGAATATTGAATGCCTCTCTTAAGATGGGAAAGAGGCAAAAGTGTCTGACTAACTAGCTCCATTAAAATTTGTAATAGCTGTCACCTTCAGTACAGTAAGGCAAAATACACACACAAACACACACATGCACACACACATGCACACATGCATGCACACACATATGCACACACATGCACACACGCATGCACACACATATGCACACATGCACACCTACATAAGCACACCTGCATACACTTACACATACATGCGTTGATAAAATGATACATAGATAATATGCTCATCTATGGAGAAAGTCCAAATAATATATCAAAATCAGAATTAATAAATGAATTTAGTAATGTAGTCAAAATAAAATGCTATAATATTTTTTTAATCATAAAATATATATATATATATCAAATATATATATCAAATATATCAAATATATATCAAACACTTAGAAAATTTTAAAGTAGTATTTTAAATAATAGGCATGGCAGCATCTACTTTAATCCAAACTCAGAGGAATTTGAGGCACAAGAATCCTGAGTTCAAGCTCGACATGAACTACATAGTGAGTTCTAGACCAGCCTGGGCTACACAGTGAGACCTTATCTTAAAAACAAACTAGTATGTTGTAATATATCAAAAGTCTGCTGGCTGGAGATGTGGCCCAGTTTGAAGAGTGCTTTCCTAGGATTCATGAGGTTTGATCTCTGCATTGCATGATGGCAGATATGGCAGTGCACATCTGTGAGGCCAGCACTCTGCAGCTGGAGTCAGGGGGTTCAGAAGTTCAAGTTCTCCTCAGCTGCACAGCAAGTTTAAACCCAGCACACACTGCATAAGCTCCTGTCTCAAATACATACATATACACATATATACACATGCACATACACACACATATATACATTACATATACATCATATATACATGTGTTATAGATACATATATGCAATGATTTATATATAAGTATATTTAAAGATATATACATAATTGTATGTATAAGAATATATTTACATATATGTATATATCTTATATATCTTTTGTGTATAGTGTAATCAAAATAGTATTTAAAGATAAATGAATAATAGAATACTGAGAATTCAAGTGAAACTTACAACTGATGAGGTAGGAAAATGACACTGAGCTGTGCTGTACAGAGGGATGGAATACCCAATAATATTAGTATTTACTTTGTCTTAAAATAATCTGTAGATTTAACATCTTGAGCAAAATCCCTTAAGAGTTTTGATAAACTGAGCCTAAATGTGATACGGAAATGCACATGTGTAGAAATGACATGAACAATAAAGCCAAAGGAGAGAGACTTAAGCTACTCACTTGACAAATGGCTATGAAGTCAAGCCATGAGGAGAGTTTATACTGATGTCACACGGAAGGAAAGAGATGAACTGGACAAAATGGAGAGCTCATGTGGAAATACATTCCTTTAGTGGATGGAATTTTGACAAAGCTTCCAAGATTGTCAGGGGGGAGAGAAAACTGTATGGTAAACCATGCTAAAACAACCACATATCTGTATGAACAATACAGATGTCTTCTCTGATATCATGCTACACACAGAACTAAACAGAAGAAAATTAAGAAGAAAATTTTGTAATGTTTATCAGATAAAATATAAGAAATTCTAAAGGGAAAGACTGAAAAAAGTGGACTTTAGAAAATTTCAAACTTTTACTTATCAAGAAAAATAATTTTTAAAAAAATAGACAAGATGGAGCCCCTACCTAATATCCTCCAGTGAGGGGTTGGGGGTGTGGCTCAGTGGTAGATCTTTGCCCAGCATCAAAAAGACTGTGCATCTATCCTAATACTAAAAATACACACACACACACACACACACACACACACACACACACACACACAGAGAGAGAGAGAGAAACAGAGACAGAGACAGAGAGAGAGACAGAGAGATACAGTGTATGTGTATGAAAAGGTATGTATATATAAATATATAAAGAATTTGTACAGCTTAAATATAAGAAAACAAGCAACTCAAATAGACTATATACCCACCAAACAAAAGATATTTGGAGGTCAAGAACATGAGTGCGGATCCAACAGTATTAGCTTTCAATAAATGCACTGTCACACCCAATTTAACACAGCTATGGACATATAAGAAGGTGAAGCCAGGAAGAATGACAATACTAAGTGTCGGCAAAGACATGGAGCAACTAGAGTTCAAATACTACCAGTGGCCTCTTTGGCCCAGAAATCAAGCTACAGGGTGTTTTGCTTTTTTTAGACAAATCCAGCATATTTGAACACACACACACACACACACACACACACACACACACACACACACACATTGTACTTAAGTGCTCACAGTAACCTTATTCAGAGTGTCCTCAAGCTGGAACCTACAAAAGCATCCAAAATGGGGAACAGAGCAACCATTTGGTTATCCATCCAGAGTGCAATAATACTCTGCAATAAATAAAAAACAACTTACTAAATACACACCAAGTCGATGCAATCTCTTTTAAAGGCATGTGGAAAAGAACCCACCCATTTGGTGATTTTATTTGCCTGAAATTCTTTTAAGAAAAAAAAAAGGTCAGACTGACAAAAAAGATGGTGACCGAGATGCCAGTGATTGCTCAGGTACTTTTAAAGGGGAAGGGGGTACACAGAGGGGGAAGGGGGGTTACACAGAGGATCTTTGCGGTGATGGAAAGTCTCAGTCTTGACTATGTAGCTAGTTTCATAGCCGTGTATGTTTTTAAAAGTTAACAAATCAAGCTGTTTATCTTGCCTGTGAATTCTACCTTAATAAAGATGACTCTCCCCCCCCCACCCAAAAAAAAAAGTATCCTGTGCACTGGGAGTCTTGCAACTAGGAAGGGGACTCCAGCCAAGGACCTCCTAGAACATCTGTCTGAACAGATGTTTTCTGTGATGGGTACTGGGGCTCAGTGTGTTAAGGAAAACTCCTTGGGCAGACAGGGCAGGTTGTAGCCGGCTTCAGGCGGTGAAATGAATGCTGGGTTTTTCCAGATGAGCTGGGTTTGATCTTGGCTCTTCTTTTCAACTTGACATGCGTGTTGGCAAGCTCCTTGGCTTTCTTGAGCCTTGCATTTCGTCTCCCTGCCTGTATAATGGGTGTTGAATTCTCTCTCTACCCAACTCACACAGACTGTCCTGCCAATCATCTGAGTTGGGGGGGGGGGTAAAAAAAATAAACTCCAAGAACTTCAAAGTACTCTGCGCATGTGTAAAAAGGAATGCAGAAGCCAGTGTCAAAGACAGCAAAATAAGTTCTAGTTCTCAGAGACTACACACACTTGTAAAATTACTGTTCACACTGAACAGGAAGAGTAAAGGGAATCTCCCTCCTTCCTATTGGATATATTGATACCTTGGGGGGTTCACTGGGTTTATTTAGGTTTGAGGATGTTGCCTGAAACCCTCTAGAGGAAAGAGAGCCAAGTTCTTAGGGATGGAAGCCCTTCTGGGTCAAACTAGATGAAGTCGTTATCCTACAAACAGGTGATAACAGTTCAGCTCACACTAATCCACTGCTTAATCCCTTCAAGGGTCTGGAAAGGTGGCAGGAAATAAAAGGCCACCTCCACTTCGCACGCTGCATCTTATGAGTGGATTTGTCAAACTCCTCGGACCTGTGTCTGTCTGCTTCTCCAGATGTGACGGCACAGAGCACAGGAGGAAGTACTGCCTCTTAGCATATTTGGGAGCAGGGAACTCTCATGGCTTCCCCCTTAGGACTTGAATTTGGAATAAAAAAATGTACTACTAATGCCCTTGGGCAGCCATGCCCACAAATTACTAACAGATATTCGGCCCACATTATGCTCGCCTGTAAAGCTAAGGCCTAAGCACACCGGCCAAGAAGAGACATAGCTGGCTTATACACCAGGAAGCCCTGGCTCTGGAGGTTCTGCAGTTGCCTGATCTCGAAGGAGAGAATGTATTGCCCACTTCTCTGGTGCAGACTCCTACAGCCTCTGGGTCTCCTTGCTACTTTTCTGAGGTTTGTTGCCTGCAACCAAAACGAGACAGCGTCCAGAGATTAAAGAATGATGCCAAGTGCCAAGAACAGTGTGTGGCCCTTCTTAAGCCATTCAGAAAAAAAAAGAAAAGAAAAGAAAAAACAGACTCCATTCTCTTTCCTAAACATATATATCAGGCAATTTTCCTGGGCACACTATAGACACGGATCTCGGAAAATATTTAACTGATGGCCGTGTTTTTCCAGGTTGTTCTTGCTAGGTAGGCACAGACAAGGCCACTGCAGAGGGAGCTTATGCATGGGAAACATGGTCTCCACCATGAGGCATGGAAGCCCTCGCTCTGCCCAGAATGAGATTCTCACACAGACAAGTGGAAACAATGTCTGGGTACGGTTGTTTCCCCCTCAAAAACACACCAAAGCTCTGTCTCCAGAGTATGAGTGGAGGCATTTGGGGTTGTGAGGAGGTCGGACTTCAGGAAGAAATTAATGCAGCTCTCTTAGGCATGCATTTGTTCTCAGGAGAGGAGATTGCCTCTGTCCTCACACCTGCATTCATCTGTTGTCCCCTTGACCTGTCTGCTGTTCCACAGGAAACACTTCTCTCCTTCCCAGAAGTTGAGCAAACATCATTTTCTTGGACCTGAAGAACTGTAGGCTGAACAGTCTTTGTGTGAGGGTGGGGGCACAGAGGTGGGTGGGTGGGTGGGGGTGAAACAGGGTCTTACTCTGTAGCTAGCCCTGTCTGGGATGGAATTAATAGAGGTCCTTTATCCTTTGGTTTCTGGGTGATGAGCTTAAAGCCACCTCGCTTTGCTAAAGAGACTTGTTTTTCTTTATGAATTACCCTGTGTCAGGTAATTTATTATAGCACCAGAGAACAGACTAAGATAGTAAACTACAGACACTGGCACCAACGGGTCTTCCTTCTGGTTCCATATGCATGACTCGTGCAGCCTGAAGGGTGGAAAAGGAAAAAAAAAAAAAAAAAAAAAAAAACAAACAAACAGGCGTTTGAACCCAGGGAACCTCTTCACTCAAGTATACTTTGACACGTACCCTGGAAACTTCCAGAATAATCCTTTATACTTCAATCTCCAAAGTCTAAGCTGATGGAGGAGACTTTCCTGGTAGCGAGCTGCTGGGTGACGCCTGGTAAGTGAGGGATAAGTAGGCCACTTTCTTGAGCCTCTTTTGACAGGACAGATAGTGGTCATCGGTCTGCTCAGCATTGACATAAAGTGATCAACCCTCTGCACACTGTGATAGCACAGTAGGTATCACAGACACAGGGCTACCCCATCCTGGTCTGTGGCCTCTACCCATTGACTGCCCCTGCTCAGCTCCGACGGAGCACCCATGGTTTCACCGTCTGCAGTTATGTTCAGTAACTACAAATTGAACATTATCTCAATTAACAAGGTACCTCCAGGGCGTCTCCCAGCCGACTATTCCGGACCAATTGTCCGCACCGTCATCAGACCCTAATCAACTAATGATGGTTGAAAATGAGGGAGGCCCATCCCAATAAATTCGAGGAAAGCCATTTTTCTCTTTTAATGCCCCTCTCCCTCCTCTTCTTTCTTCCCACGGCACAATGCAGTAAATTAGTGTCACCGTGGTTATTACAGTACGGCTGCTATGCAAGTATTCAAGAGACGGCCCTGGAATATTTTATTCCAGCATTTATTTGTCCATAAAATAAAATGGAATTTATGGTGTGACTCTCCAGTTTGAGGGTTGCATGGACGGCAGCTGGGGCACATCCTTATCTCCTCCACAGGTAAAGATATGGCGACACTTTTTCAAAACAGAATCGTGGTAAGCAAGGGGTCCTGAGACAGAAGGGGGTGCTTCTCCTTTAGGATTCACCGAGGTACCTGCTGGAGAGGACTTCGGTCTAAGGAGCAGGGTGACTTTGAGAGGAGAGAATCTAGTGTATGAGAAAAGCTGCAGCCCAGTGGCCCTCTCCCCACTTTGAAAGCTTAACTGTAATTTCTCCTGCCGTCATGGGCACCATTGTCCGACCTCCCTCACTACGGCAGGCCCCTTGCGTGGGTTAATTTTGGTTGCTTCTTTTTTTGTCTCTTGGTATCTGTTCTCAGTACCCGGGGAAGCCACATCAGGGAGAGTGAGGCTGAGCGAACAAGGCCCAGCAGTAGTTTGTTAAAATATGCCGCCTGCGCGAGAAACTCTTCCCCGGGAAGGCAGAAAGGCTCCACCTTGGAGAACGCGCTGGGAAATTATAATTCATTGATTTGGAAAGCCAATCATTTCGTATTTTGACTGCTGGCTTAGGAATATTCATATTTTACACCGCATTTAAATTTTCCTGTGCCATTAAAATCCCCGAGCTCTATAATTAGGCCTCTCCTGATAGTTACGGATGAGGTCTGTCTTCCAGGGAGAGTAACCAGGAGCCACTGGGAAGCCAGGGTGTGCAGGAGGGCATCCTCTAGGTGGTGGGCATTGTCCGTATCCCTGTCTCCTCTCGCAGGTAGCTTTTTCTAAGCACCCATTCTCCGTGGGGACCGAGAACACAGTCTCTAGAGAAGACTGCAACCACCGCCTGCAGCCCTCTCGCCTGTTCTCGGCTCGGCTCCTGTTTACCGACTCCAACACAAATTTGCATTCTGAAAGCTGAATCCTGGACGCCGATGGTATTTATGAAATAAAATCCTGCCGGTTGCAGCATCTAAAACAGATGTGGCTTGCCGCAGCGCTGTGTGTGTACAAAGCTGCTTTGCCCGGAAAGAAAGAAATAAATGGGAGATTTCTCCAGAGGTAAATATTGTTTTAGGAAATGAAATATAACACAGAGCTGTTCCAGTACTGTCCTTGTAAACCTTGTCCTGTGGCTGACGAGATGCCTCCCATCTGGGTCCACAGGGGTCCTACACACCATCTTCTGTCTTCTGAGAAAATGTGCTCCCCTAAACCTGGAGTCACTGAGCCTTGGGGTCCTGGCCACATCTCACTAGTCAGGTTTCTGCTGACAGTGACCAAAATATTGGGTAATGAAGATGGAAAGCCAATAAAGAAGGGGGGGGGCATTAAGAATTGCTTAGAATGGATTCTGTATGCAATTACTTCCGTTTTTGCTAACTATTGTGTAAACAACACTTTTAACAAGGCAATTGGAATCTTGAAGACAATTCTGCTTAGAGATATAGCTTCAATTTATTATATGCGAATAACCGAAAACTTTGCTTCTGCTGCGTTGCAGTCAATTTCCAAGGCACGCACATTTCGAATGCGTGATTAATCATGAGTGCAGGGATTGTCAATAAACACCCAGTCTCAGGCTGAAGCAGCCTGCTCTTTCAATGTGGTCATCCTAATCCGCCACAGTGGGGCAGGCATAGGCACCGGCTCCACCTCTCCAGGGTCCACACACAAGATCAGTTTTTCTCTCTGAGATTTCATCCAGCACAGTCACAGAAGCACCAGGCTCTATCCCAGCCCAGCAGCGGCCTCCTGTAGCTGCTGTCACCAAGCATGGCGTGGCTGACAATCCCCAGCCATCAGATCATGGAGGGACACAGGGGTAGATTCTCATAGTGGAAGGGAAAGACTTACCTTAAATTTGGACACTTCAAACAAAATCAAAACAGATGAAAGAAAAAAAAAGAAAGAAATTTCGTCAATTTGAGCAAATATGCTTTATTTTCTTGTATTGTTTTTGTCGTTGTTCTAGTTTGGCTTATTTGAGTGGCTGGTGGGGTTTTGGTGGTGGTGGTGGTCTTGTTTACTTTTGAGATAAAGTCTACATATAGCCTAGATTGGCTTCACCCTCCTCCTGCCTTACCCTGCAAGCACTGAGACAGGCCTCTGCTGGCAGGCCTATCCAACTCCGTTTTATGTTAAAACTAGGAAATTTGTGTAGCAGAAGAGATGGCTTGGTGTTTATGAGCACTTCCTATTCCTGCAGAAGATACCAGTTCAGTTCCCAGTCCCCACGTGGCAACCCTCCACACCTGTAACTGAGATTCCTGGGGGTCCTAAGACCTGTCTTCAGAGAGTACCAGGTACACATGGGGTGCACAACACTTATACTCATAAACTATATATAAATAAGTCTCAAAGTTTTTGGAGCTGAGACTGGTGGCCTGCTACTTGGCATTCAGGAGGCTGACACAAAGCCATCACTGAGATCCCAAGGCCACCCAAGCCTACAGAGTAAGATCTTATTTCAGATAAGCAAACCATTAACCTGTCTTTATGATATGCAGTTGTATCAGACATGTGCTTCATCTTTCTGTTTGTTTCTGGGGTGTGTGTGTGTGTGTGTGTGTGTGTGTGTGTGCTTTTGCAATGCTAGCTGGGTGCTCTACCACAGAGCCACACCCCACCCTGTTGGCTATTGATCAACCATAATTTCTTATGCATAGTTCCTCGAATTTTTCCCTCATTTTATTTGCACATGTGTTTTGCCTCCATGTATGTCTGTTCTGGTACATGCAATGCTCACACAGGCCAGAAGAGGGCATCAGAGTCCCTGGAACTGGGGATACAAATGGTTGTGAGGTGCCATGTGTGTGTGCTATGAATGGAGACCAGATCTTCTGGAAGAGCAGCCTGTGCTGTTAACCACTGAGCCATCTCTCCAGACCCCTTGGTTCATGGTAAGAATACGTATGCTTTTAAGTATGCCCAGAGTGGACTGTTTATTAAAAAACAATCTATATCCATACAGATATGCACACAACAACATATACATATGTATGTGTTATATTGTTCATGTGTACTATTTGCATATATAGTATATGTATTCTGAATATACTGTGTGCATTATATTGTTCTTGTATACAATTTGTATATAAATATAGTATATGTTTTCTATATCTAATATATATATATACATATATATACATTTTAAGTATATGTTATTTGTGTTCTTAGATGTGTTTCTAATATATATTTATACACACACAGAGAGAGAGAGAGAGAGAGAGAGAGAGAGAGAGAGAGAGAGAGAGAGAGAGTTTCTGGGTATTAATCCCTGAAGCTAAGTCTCTCTATCAATGGAGAGCAAGGATGAACAACGACATTGGAAAGTCACACGTGTCCCCCAGACAGCAGAGTAGCTGTAGAAAAAGGAAAAGCAAAATAAAAAGCAGGTGTTTCTGCCTGGTGTCTGCGAGGACCCTTAATGTGTTTTCTTTACCTGC
The DNA here is from genome assembly GCF_011762505.2 of Arvicanthis niloticus. Classification (NCBI taxonomy): domain Eukaryota; kingdom Metazoa; phylum Chordata; class Mammalia; order Rodentia; family Muridae; genus Arvicanthis; species Arvicanthis niloticus. Next base: position 12,868,379 of record NC_047658.1, read on the forward strand.
TAATTAGTTGAGTCTTTTGCTGAGGGGCCCAAACCATTTGTCACTCGGGGTACACAGTTCACTTTGAGATGAACCCTCATTGTAGAAAGGAAGCTTTCTTTCCCTCCCCCACACTCAGACTGGGGCAGCACAGTCTCTGTCAAGTCCCTGTAAGTGCTTGCACACACCCTCACCAACTCCCCCCCTTCCACAGATCTACACACACACGCACACACACACACACACACACACACACACACACACACACACCTCACACACAGCTTGGATGAGGGCAACTTGCAAAAGGATTGGATTGCATAAACATCAGAAAGGCACTCAATGCCAAACACCTTTCTGAGAGGAAGAAAAGGAAATAATGAAAATAATCAGGTGAGTTCACTTCATTCTTCCTGCAACCTAAAAATAAACGCAAGGGGCTTCTCCCAGCTTCGGGGAACGCGTATGGATTTCTTGCTGACATTCGATTCTCTGAACTGAATGTCACACTTGCTGAGAACAGTTAAAAAAAAAATAATAACGCCAGACTGTTATCATTATTAGAAGGGCAAGAAGAAGGAAATACCATGATTATCATTAGGAAACCCTGTAAAACATATTTGTACAATATCTTGGGGCAAATACACATGTCATCTCTTGTCAATTGTTAGGCAAAGAACGTGGTAATGTGTTGTTCCCAACCAGCCCTCCCCACAGCTTTACACAAGACGGAAATGAAGTGTGAGGTGTGTATCAATGGCAGACTGTGCTAGCACTGAGCGTGGGGACACTCTGAGACTGGTGACAGCAGAGTCAGTCAGGATAGATGCCGAAGCAGTGGAATAAAGAATTCTGGGTCTCAGGTGGCCACTTGGAAAGCTGGACTGAGCCAGGGTATGGGACAGGGCTAGTGAACTGACAGGGAGGGTCTCGTAAGTGTGCTTGGGTGCAAAGTCTTTTTTCAGGAGGTCTCTGGGTTCCAGGGAAGAGACTGGTGGGTACAGCTTCTCTGAGGACCTGTGTGTCACAAACAAGCTTTGGGGTGGAGGAAGGCCTTGAACAATGCCTGGAGAGAGGCGAATCCCCCGACCTGTGCAGTCTCATTTTATGTGTCTGCAAGTTACACCCTCTTTGTTTTCTTTTATTGTTTCAGCCTCCAAATCCGTTTGAGAACACCATGAAAACAGAAATGCATGGGGGTGCACGAACCACTTCACGTCAGGGAGGTAGGTCTTCAACATCTCACTTCTAGCCCCTCCTTCCAGCCCTCAAGTTCTACCAATCCCAAACTCAAAGCCTTTGCTCACCTCATGTGTGATGGTAACCACCTAGGATCCCAGCATGTAGCAAAATGCTGTTTCAAAAGAATCAAAAGTGGTAATGTAATTTAATTTAATATCTTTGGTTCATGTGAACCGTGTCTCTTAACTGTAGCTTCCTGGGTTCCCTGATTCCTGGGAGTATCCAATCAGCTCTCTGCTCTGAGGTGAATGTCACTCAACAGCCTTTGAGGAATATCTGAGAACAGATGGAGCTCTCGAGGTTCAGGGTCTCAGCCAAGGCCCCCAGGTATGTTCTCTCTGTTTCCAGGGCTTTCTTTCTCTGCTCCTCTCTAGACAGATGGTCCAGAGGGGGTTTGAAACATAGTAACATTGATCCACACTGCTGCAAAGAAAAGATGTCTTTCTTAAGTTCCAGAGGGTATACTGTGTGGAAAACATAGCTGCCCCTAGTCCAGGCCCTCTTGGCCACTGAAGCTCTGAGCATACTACCCAGACTTTGCACCTTTCCTTCTAATTCCAAATTCAGAGGCCGTGGAGGTCTCAGGCTACACAAAGGCGTGCTATGGCATAGAAGTCAAGGCTGGTCTGGACAACCGTAAGGACACCTTGTTTCAAAATACAAATAAAATGAGGTCTGGGGTGGGGCTGAGCAGTTTGGTGCTTGCCCAAAATCCCCCATTGAGGAGCTGGGGTGTTGTTCTATAGTATAGCACTTGCCTAGAATCCCCCAGTGAGGGGCCTGGGGTGTTGTTCTATAGTATAGCACCTGCCTAGAATCCACCAGTGAGGAGCCAGGAGCTCAGCTCAGTGAAACAGAGCTTGCCTAGCCCTGAACTAGCCTGAGTTTCAGTTGCTAGCAACACATAGACACACAGACACATAGACACACAGACACACGTGCAAGCACATACACATGCATGCACACACATACATGCATGCACATACAATGCACATGCTCACACACTGGCATGCGTGCACATGCACATCACATGTACCACGGGCTACCTGCACTAACATCTGGGAAGTCTTGTTCTCCAGCTGGCTTCGCCTACATTCCCAGGACACAAGAGCTAAGTCTCATCTTAGTAATTGGTTCATCTCAGATCTTTTAGATTTTTTGTTGTTGTGTTGTTGCTGTTATTGTTCTGGTTTTAGCTCTAATTTTTTTAAATTGACATTATTTCATTTTCTAAGCAGCTACAAGCTGGCAGGTAGATGAAATATGAGGAGGTGGCTTATAGATAGATGGTCTAGAAAATGTCCAGGAGACTCTGCCTTCCCAGAACCACAACCCACAACACTCTGTACAGACCCCATAGGCTCCACCCACTCCTACCTTTCCTAACAACCTCCTGGTGCTCCCCATGGTCCTGGGTTGTCCAGGGTTCTGCATGGACCCCACTGATCCCAGTGGTGTGCACATCTCCCACAGACTCCTCACTGGCCAGCTGGCTCCCTATGCCTCTTCTCGACACTGTTCCTAGTTCACCAAGAGGAAGCTACTGTCTTTCTGGGAGGACCCCCTTTTCCCTCCCAGCATTAGTGAGCACCTCATTCTCTCCTTGCACTTCTGATAGCCTCTCCCAGACTTGCTTATTGGTTCAGGGTGGGCTGTCAAGTTAAGAAAACTATGAGGACATTAGCTTTAGGTATCATTTGTACATACAATTCAGTATATTAGCCATGAGGGCCTAGACTGAGTCCAACTCAGGGCTGCCTGGGTCGGTCAGATAGAGAAGTGGACGAAGTATCTGACTGGCCCAGGTACCACTTAAAAGCCACTTTCTTGTCAGCATGTTGCTGTACATCAGGCAGCCATGGAGCTACAGGAAGACTTGGTTGGCCAGGCTGGGGGATGGACCCCTCTAACACGCTCCACAGTAAGTTACTAAATGAAGGGGCGGCACTGGCTCAGCATCAGGAAAGACCTATCAGCAGCAGTAAATCACCTATCATGGTTAGCCCCCTACAAACTGGGAAGGAAGAGAAACCATGACCCAGGGGGCTTTAGGGATCACGAACTGCCCTCTTCCGAGACTCTCTGTCTCTTCAACTCACTTCTACCCAACTTGAACTTGAGGCTCTGCTCCACCACCCTCACCATCTTGGGCCACACCCAAGAACCACCGATACTCTATTTTACTTAATATCTTTATTTAATTTATATTCATCCTTTTTTTTTACTTAAATAGATTTAATTTTTAAAAGAAGCTTTATATCATTACCATGAAAAAAAAACCTAATAGCACTTACCATAAATATAAAATAACCATTAAAAAAGCTTATAATGGAAACAAAACCATGTAATTAAATTCCAGCTCAATATAAAGGCTTGGTGAAGGCTGAGCCTGCTCGCTCCATTAAAAGGGGTGGCGTCCAAGCGTGCTGGAGCCCATGTGAGCCTTCCTGCCTGACCCTGAAGGACTGAGAGCACCCAGGGAGTCCCCACTGAGAGCAAGATGCATGTGCTCCCACCCATCTAGCGAGACATCACTAAATGCCAAGGGCTCCCACAATAGTCCTGAATGTTTTGGGGGCGCTGGACCCACACTGGTAACAATGACGGTGCTACTGTTTGTTTGCATAGGCATCGCCGAGTGGAAGGTTGTCAGAGCTGGACCTGGTGGTGCAGGCCTGTAATATCAGCTGCTTGAGGGGCTGAAACAGGAGGATAGCAAGGTCAAGGCCAGCTTTGGCAACATAGTGAAGCCTTGTCTGAAAATAAACAAGTAAAAGAGAAAACAGAACTGTGCCCCAGTGGTAGGGTGCTTTCTAGAATCCATCAGTACAGAGCTGGGAGTGTGGCTCAGTGGTAGAGCACCAACCAGCCTAGCATCTCCCAGTGAGGAATGAGGGAGGCAGTTCAGTGGTAGAGCAGTTGCCTAGAATCTACCAGAGGGGCTGTGGCTGGGGCTGAGATAAAGAACCTCTCTGGCAATGCAGAGGCCCTTGGATCCATCACCAGAAGTATAGAACAAAACTAAATCACACTGACTTGGGATTGTGCAATAGAAAGTAGAGAACCTGGAAGCCTGAAGCCGAGCCACCACTTTGCTGTGGAACTGTGGGAAAGTCACCCTCTCTCCCCTGTCACCAGCTTCCAGATGACTCCCAGCCTCCCCTCAGAACATGCATCTGCCGGTTCTTTAAGCCCTATTCATACTGAGCAAGAGAGCCATGTTTTTAAAAGTGTCATTTACCGTCATGTGACACAAAACATGTGCTGCCAGAAAGAGCCACCCAGGACCACGTGTGTGATGCCTCTTCCTCAAACTGGAGAAATGTGGCACTTGACCATCGAATGACAAAGCCAAGAGAAGAAAAAAAAATGAATCTAAATGAACCCCTTAAACCACACAGGAACCTGAAGCTTCTTGGTATCAAAATAAAAGTCCAAGCCACGAAAAAAGAAATAGCTGAAAGCCAGGGACTCCCATCCTCCTTAGAGCCCATTTCAAGCCAGGAAGAGAGAAAGACAGAGAGAGAGAGAGAGAGAGAGAGAGAGAGAGAGAGAGAGCGAGAGAGAGTCAGATCATCAGAATTCACGTGAGAAAACACAACCCCCATCCTTGCTGCCGAGTGCGATTAATACACGCAGTTAGAGAAAGGCTTAAAAACCGAAGCCATACATTATCCTCCCATCCTACCCCTCACACATATAGATTTTATTTGACCTATTGCTTTTAAAATAGAATACCTTCCCAGGCACGCCTTCCACCGCAACACCGAGAGACAAAAGAGGAAAAATGCAGATCAATTCTATATTACATGTATGTTGCCACATTTGGCAAAATCAGACGAGATCCTTTCATCCCCGTCCTGGAAGGAACAAAAACAGTGTAATATTATGAAACCTCACAGAGTTTTATTTCCCGGCGTCTTTTGTGTCCAGCCTTTTAAATTCAAGTTTTTCTGCCTTTTTTACTGACAAGCCCACAATTTTCAGAAAAGAAAGCTAGCATTAATTAAGACAGTGCCAGATGTAATTTTCTTGGGAAGTAAATTTCTCCACAACTAAAGGTTACGGAGACCTTTTCACTGTCAAAATTTACTACAGCCTGTGAATGTTAATGTTTCTAATGAAGACATGTTCTCTGTCCCTGAACTTAAAAGTACCCAGAGAAGAAGGCAGAGAGAGAGAGAGGAAAAAAAAACTAGATTTGACGAATGTATCCACAGTCTGCATTAATGTAGGGAACCCTCGGCTGCTGGTGCATGTTGTAATTACCGTGTTTGGATTGCCTCGTTTTCTAAACAAGGACTATGGCCACAGATTGGCAATTTTCCATGAACAGTGTGATTGTAGTAGGCACCTTATGTTACAAATGAGCCCTGACTATCATAAGCATTTACCCCGCTGGGTTTAAGGAAGTGCACCTTGACTCCAGGCCATCAGGAAGGAAGCTGGCCAATAGGTGCCACACACCACATCCCACATCCTATATCTCCCAAGACTGGAGCATCCTGGGCTTCTGACTCTCTCTGTTCCTGTCTCTCAGACTCAGAAGGCAGCCAGGCCATCGGGAGATACTGAGACAATCTGTTTGTGTCCTTGGTTTTGATTTAATTTTGAAGATCCAGGCAGCAGGGACACCAGCATCTTCTGCCCAGATGCGTGGAAAATACTGCTCTGTTGAAAGAGAAGTAGGATCCTTCGCCAGTCCCCTGGGGCATCATGGTGCTGTTGCTTAATGTCCCTAGGATGAGAGGTTAGTAGGTCTCAGTCTCACACTGACTTCTTGATATTTTCTCTTCAGTAGAATTAGAAGAAGTAGCATGACCCTAATCAGGGTGAAAAGATGCTCGTGTCAGAAATCAATATAGAAGCTCTTCAAATTTTATGTAGAATTTCTTTAAAACTATGTGTCAAGGTATATGCCTAAAGGAATGTGAGTCAATACAGAGACACCTAGATACCCATGACCTTATAACAGCCTAGACATAATGAGGCTAAATGTCCATCAACGGGTCAGTGGAAGGACAGATGAAGAAAGTGTGGTACATATATAAAATTCAGCCATAGAGGAAAAGAAACTGTGCCATTTGTGAGGAAATAGATGGAACTAGAGGTCATTGTCTTAAATAAAATAAGCCAGACTTTGTGAGCTCCTTCCTGTCTCTGCTGGGATCTGGGCTGGCTTGATCTTGTGCTGGTCTTGTGTATATCATCAAAACGTCTTTGAGCTCATGTTTGCAGCAGCACTGTCATGTTACGGATGCCAGCTACCATTGGCTCTTACCATCTTCCCATCCCATTCCCAAGGAGCTTTGGCAATTGATGGTTGCTAGGAAAAATGGGGTAATTTTCTTCAGAGATGAGAGCTCTGAGAGGCTGGTGAAGCTCCAGTGGGTGGTCCTACACCCATGCACATGTAACACTGAAGTGAGCTCGAAGGTTTTTAAAAAGGAGAGTGCATGAACCTGAGAGAGAGAAAATATTAAGGAGGGAGCCGGGGAGACAGAAAGGGGGAGTGGCTTGATACAAGCACAATATATGCATGTATAAGATTCTTAATGAGTAATTTTAAAAATAAGCCAGACTGACAAATATCACGTGTTTTCTTTCATTTATTGAACATAGATTTTAAAAATAAAGATATGAATATAGGATGGGAGACTGTTTGGGAAAAGAGCAAGGACAAGATGGGGGTAAAGAAAAGAGATATACCAGAGAGTGACTATGAATAAAGTATATGAGTACATGTGTGGAAACCCATCATTTTATACAATGTGTGTGTATATGTATACATATGTGTGTGTGTGTGTGTGTTTGTACATACTTACACTGCTATCAATAATTGTTTAAAAGATGCTTAATCCATTCTCCAGTTAGTGGTTTTTAGGAACCTCAGTCTAAGAGAACAAGACCTATAACTTCTCTAAAGATATTTTCCAAATGTAAACTCAGCAATGACAAAGCAAGTATTCAACATAGGCTGACTTAATACATCATGGTACACCCCAAATGGAATACTGCACAAGTATCAGTCCTCCTAACAAAAGCTGCTATTCAAAGGAAGGCGTCCTTACTATGTGACAGTAAAAAGGAGGACTTAAAACTTTGTGCTTCTGACCAACATACAGAATGAGAATGGGCCCAATTGCTAACACGGAGCTGTGTGTATGTATGTGTGCGTGCAGGTGCACGCATTCGAGCAAGTGCACTTTGGAAGGTAAATTTCTTTCTAAAAAAAAAAACAAAAAAAAAAAAAACATTTTGACTCAAGGAGTCATGTACCAACCTTTTTATTGTCACCAAAATCTTAGGATATGTTTAAAAAAACAAAACATTTGTATTGTTTGAAAAATTTTACATGTATTTTTTTTCATTTTTGTATTTTTTATTTGTTTATAGTTTTCACTACATCTCCACCCATCCCCATACCAAGGCTGGGTAAGGTTACTCAGTAGAAAGAAAAAGGTCCCAAGACCAGGTGAAAGAGTCAGAGATACCCCCACTCCTGCTGCTAGAAGTCCCACAGAAACGCCAAGCTAACAACCATAGCCTAGAAGCAAAAGACCTAGCACAGACCCATGTAGGCTCCATGACTGCTGGCTCCGTCTCTGTGAGCCCCTGGGAGCCCCTATGAGTTGTTGTCTGTGGACTGGCTCCTACAATTCTCTCCATTCCATGGGAGTTCCCTGAGTCCCAAGGGGAGGAACCTGAAGGCAATCTTCAATTTGGGTTCTTTTTCTGCCTAATGTTTGTCTGTGGGTCTGCTCCTATCTGCTGGGCTGGAGAGATCACTCAGCCATTGAAGGCCAGGCTCTCGATCAAAAATACATGCAAAATTTAATCTTATCCACTCTCTGTTCCCTCCCAATTCCTCCTGCACCTCCCTCCACCACTCCCCCTCCTAACCTCATGTGCTCTGTTTATAAAGTCACTGGTCCCACTTAGTGCTCCCTGTGAGGAAGCGTGGGGTCGTCTGCTGGAGCATGGCAAGTCTCTCGGTGGCTGCATTCCTGAAGGAAAACTCTCCCTCACAAGCAGCCTCATTTGTTTAATTTTGTTCTGTATGTATGAGTGTTTGCCTGTGTGTACCCCTCAACTGGAGTTACAGATGGTTGTGAGCCACCACGTGGTTGCTAGGAACCAAACCTGGGTCCTCTGGAAAAGCACCAATAAAGTGTCTTGAGCATAGAAAGCAAAAACATAATTAAGTCCTCTAGGTGACTCTGTTCACTCTCATGCTGACTGACAGAATCCAGCCGAAGAAGCTGAGACGGGAAGCCTTTGAGGCGTCCACGATTCTCCATTTAGCAGGAGCTGAGTGTTTGCTCAGTGACTGTCCATCTCTTGGCAAGCTCCCTTGGTGTGTGACTTTAGAGTCTCACTCATGGATAAGATCAAGCCTGGTCCTCTAGTGTGGAGCAGCATCAAGCAGTAGATATGGAAGATCCCTTGTCAGGGACACCTTAATAGGGACAGAGGGGTATTGGTAGGGGAAGTTATCTTGTGCAGGAATGTCACTAACTGCGCAGAACTCCCAGGCAGGGGCTCCCTCACTAGGTATCTGCAGGAGGGAGAGGAGAAAGTGGCTCACTGAGTCACAGCGTCTCTACCCAGCCTGATATCACCTGGCAGGCAGAGAGAGCTTGGAGTAAAGACACAGTAGAGGGTTTGCTGTGGAAGCATGCTCTACAGCTCACACTCGTAAGTCATGAACTACGTGTAGCGAGCATCATGGGAAAGGAAAGCTGCCTTGTGTATGTGGAAAGGGTAGACTCAGAACTAGCTGGGAAGACACTTTTGAGAGAGAGGCTGCTCACTTTACAGCAGCCAGGGAAAAGCGAAAGACAGAGTGAGGAGGGAACAGGAGAGAGAGAAGACAAGGGCCCATATGTCTGGGACATAGCCTAGTGGCTTCAGCTGTCCCCCACATTCTACACTTTACTACTTTCCAGTAATCAAATTATAATTTGAATCCATCAATGGATTAAAACACTGATTGGATCTGAATGCTTACGATCTAAATATCTCTGAAAACATCCTTACAGATACACCTTATAATTGGGCTTCACTAGTCTCCTGGGGTTGTTTCAATCCAATCATGCTGACAGCCAAGATTAGTGATACCACTACTTTTAATTTTAAAAAATTTGTTTTTTTTTAATGTATACATATGCCTGCTTACTTTATGTATACACACATGAATGCAGGGTCCATGGAGGCCAGAAGAGGGTGCTAGATCCTTTGGCGCTGGAGTTAGGGAGCTGAGACTTGAACCTAGGTCCTCTGTAAGAGCAGCAGGTGTACTTAACTGCCAAGCCACCTCTCCAGTCCATTGTGCTGCTGCCTAAGTTAGAGTACAATCTCATTGACTTTTGTTCAACCTGAACCACTCTGACCTTTAGCTCATGTCTCTCTGCCCAGCTTTCCTGAGTCTAGGGTATACTGTTGTCCAGTAGCTTTTAGCGTTTAATTCCCAATCCTTTGCGAAGCATAGTGGGACAGGACAAGGCTTGGGGGGCAGAGACAGGCAGGCAGGATATTATAAAGTCACTTTACATAAATCACTTTCAACTTGCTGCTACCACATTGTTGATTCATGCTTCCACCCCACCTACTTAGAAATGACCTTGGCTCCATAAAATGCCACCTCTATCCTCAGCCAACTAAGAGGGTTTACTGATCTCTTCCCATTTGGCTTGTACAGAGACCCAAAGGCTGAAAACCGTTGGCCCTTTGAACAGAACCATCTGTGGGGAAGCTTGGGAAGGACTCCTTGAAGAAAGTCCTAACAAAACAGGAAAGAAAGGCGCAGCCAGCTGTGTGAGCTTCAGGAACAGGGTGGAGCTGGACTAGCTGCTGAGATGGATTCAGAATCATCCTCATTCCAAGTGGGAACGCAGAAGTCTGTCTGGGCAACTGAAACAAACCAGGAAGGCGCAGGTATGCCCATACACACCTGTAATCCCTACACTTGAGAGGCTGAGGCAGGAGGATTGTGAGTCTGAGGCCAGTCTAGGATGCACTGTGAGACCCTGTCTCAAAAAAGAAAAAAAGAAAGAAAGAAAGAAAGAAAGAAAGAAAGAAAGAAAGAAAGAAAGAAAGAAAAGAAAAGAAAAAGAAAAAAAGTGTTCTATACAGTTATCTAAGCCTCCTGCTAGGTCAGGTGAAGCCTGGGTGCAACCAGGCTGTGGTCTCTGACCAGAGCAAGCCCAGAAACTCGGTATTTCCCCATTGCCATGGCCACAGGGTGAAAGCAAGACCAGGAACTCAGCCCCGGCAAGCCTCCCTGTGCCTCAGCGACGACACAGAGAATCTCTGGCCACTGGCATTTCTCTTTTGGAGTGCCATCCATGTCCCTGAGAGTGTCCCCTTCAGACCACTGTCCTTGGTCCTCCTTTCTGCCACACACAGGCCCACCTGCTGTTGTAAGGTACCAGCTCATCCTGCCCTCCAGGCCTGGAGCCCCCTGCCATTTCCCCAGGCACTCCCCACTGCTTCTGCTCACACAGCCCTGTCCCCAGCAGGATGCTGCTGCCTGCCTGTCTGACAACTGTCAGCCCGAGGTGTGGACACTTTCTCCTTGGTGGCTTCCCCTTTTTCATTAGGTTTGACAATGCGTTTTTCCGAGATTAATAGTGCAGGGGGAGCCAGGATAGGAGGCTTTTAGTGGTGACAAACTGCCAGGCCCAGGTGGCTCTAGATATTGTGTTGCAGCAGGAGCAGACCCAGAGCAGAGCCCTGGAGGTGGGGGAGAAGACTGGCTGTCCTGTCCCTGGAGCCTGGATCTAACACAACTGTCCCCTCATCCTGACCCTGTCCTGTGCACAGAAGGCAGGCAAGCCTGGTCCACAGACACAGAAGCAGAGCTCCCAGAAACCCTGTCTCTTCCATGTCAATCCTGGGGCTCCTACAGGAGGTCATGGATAGATACTTCCAAGGAGGTCTCACTAGAGGGAAGCCAGAGGCCAGGGAAGCCCACTTTCTGGGTCAGCTTTCCACATTCACCTGCATCTATTCTCAGTTCTGCTTGCTCCCATCGGCCTTCCCCTCGACTGGCCCCACTTGGGATTTCCTATATAGCAACCAGGGCTTAGAAACAGACAGGCCATGGAACACAGACAGAGCTCTGGATCCTACAGATGTCCTTTGCTGTCATCTCTATTGCTACCACCATTGCACCCAGAACAGCAAGCTCCACACTGATATTTGTCTGGACAGGAGCGGAGAAACCTTTGGATACAATGAGGAAATTCAAAAAAGGGAAACACGTCATCCATTCTCAGAAATTCTCTACATACACCTACATGCCTGAGCACATCCATACTCTCACGAAGCACACATGTTAACATTTATACTTGTTTGTGTTCTCGTGCATACTCTTGGTATGTATGTTCATCGACACATAAATGCATTCACAAGCATGTATACAGAATCACATGTGCAGAGGCATGTGTGTAAGCACGCAGGAAAACAGCACAGGCATGCACACATATCTGCACTTTCCTGACAATAGCCTCTGGCCCCACCTCAGTTCCATCTTGAACGCTCTGGGAAGGAAGGATCCTTGAAATCATGGACTCTGTTGGGCCCATGAGCAACTTGAGGCCCAGAGGGGTGAAGTGGGGGGTGAGTCTCCCAAGCCACAGGGTCTCTTATGGCATGAGCTAATCCTGAAACAAGGCTTTTTCCCCCAGATAAAAGGGACCCAAGTTTGTAAGACAATACTTTTCCTATTTGTGGGTTTTGTTTTATTTTGGTTTTTTTGTTTTTGTTTTTTGTTTTTGTTTTTTGGCTTCTGTTACCCTTTAGAGAGCCTGCAACGTGAGGTGTGTAAGGTGAGGCATAGCATGCATGGGTGAGGTAATCAAACATGGGCAGGATAAATCACTTGCTTAAAAGTAGTAAAGGTTTCGCCGGGCGGTGGTGGCGCACGCCTTTAATCCCAGCACTTGGGAGGCAGAGGCAGGCGGATTTCTGAGTTCGAGGCCAGCCTGGTCTACAGAGTGAGTTCCAGGACAGCCAGGGCTACACAGAGAAACCCTGTCTCGAAAAGCCAAAAAAAAAAAAAAAAAAAAAGTAGTAAAGGTACGCCTGACCTCCACATGCTTGGCTCTCAGGCAGTCACTTGGACCCATCCTGAGGTCTGTCACCTCTTCTTTTGAACCTGACCTGACTCAGCAGGAGTTCTTTCCAAGTCCCAACCTGGAATCTGTGGGACGCTAGAGAAGAAAGCCTGGACCTTCTGAGGGAAATTCCTAGTTGGGTTTTTCTTCCATTCACTCTACCTATGTTTGTCAAGCTAGTGGAGAGAAGGTAGCAGATATCTTTCAGGGAAATTTGCTTCAGTGAATGAGCTTATGTGTAGAAACTTTCATGTTTCAGTGTGTGTGTGTGTGTGTGTGTGTGTGTGTGTGATATGTATATATGTGTTTGTGTAGGTATTTATGTCAAAGGCCAGAGGTTGATGGTAGAATTCTTTCTACATCACCCTCTGCCTTATTGTTTTTGAAACAGGATCTCTCATTGAACCTGGACGTCATGGATACAACTAGACCACTTAGCCAATGAGTTCCAGGGATAGCCTTTCTCCATCCTGTTTCTTAGTACCGAGCTTACAAACATGTGCCAACATATCTGGCTTTTATGTGAAATCTGGGTATCTGGACTCAGCTCCTCGTGCTTGCATGGCAGGAGCTTTACGGGCTGAACAGTCTCTCTGGTCCTCCATTTATGTAGCTTTGTTAACCTCAAACTCATGATCCTCCTGCCTCAGCCTCCCGTGCACTGAGATTACAGACTCGTGCCCCCGTGCCTGGCCATATTAGTTACTTTATTGTTTCTCTGACAACTCCCTAGCAGAAACCACTTAAGGGAGGGTTTATTTCAGCTCATGGCACAGCATGGCAGAGTGACTCTATCCGTGAGATAAGGGCAAGCTCATGATAGCAGGAGTGTTTGGTAGAGGCTTGTTCATTTCACATGGTAGTGGACCAGGAAGCAGAAAGAACAGGCCAGAACAAAGGTTGGAAACAACCTGCAAAATGCTATCTGAGGTGACCCCCTTCTACTAGTCCTGATGCATGTCTTATGGGTTCCATGGCCCTTCAGAATAGCATGGCAAGCCCATGACAGTGTTCAAACATGAACCGGAGGTGGCACATCAGATCCAAACCATAGTACTAGCACATGGACATATTTTTAACACTACATGCCTTTTACAATAAAAGTGAGAAAATGTTATTTGAGAATTTTTTGAAGGTGCTCGGGACCAGTAAAGGCACAGATGGGCTTCCCTTCACTTAGTCTCTCACTGGCCAACTGTCCGATCTATCTCAGATACATCTGTCAAAGTGAATTAATCTATAGTAATTCATTACTGAACTGCTAGGTGGTAGGTATGCAGCAGTTCACTGAAACATCTTTCCGCTATAGAAACTGTTGGTTGGAAATATGTAAAGGGGACAAGAAGATAGTTAGGAGGTAGAAGTGGTTTTTAGCCGAGCCAGAATAGCTGAGTTCAATCATTGTGACCCTCACAGTGAAAGGAGAGAACCATGTACCATAAGTTGTCCTCTGACTTCCACATGCAAATTCACACACACACACACACACACACACGCACGCACGCACGCACGCACGCACGCACGCGCGCGCACACACACACACACACACATTCACTCAAATGAATAAATACTTTAATAAGGAAAAAAGTAAAAACCTAAAACTAGCCAACCATGTTCTTAACATTTCCCCCGCCTCTAAGATCCAAAAAGACTAAAGTATCATATGTCCATCTGAACCACTGATATCAGATGCTTGACAGTGACAATCATGGAATCCTTGGTGGAAGTATAGACCTCTGTGACATTGGGATGCCCATGGTGTGCCAGAAGTCAGAGCCAACTTTGACAATGGGGCATGAGCCTTGTCTCTCAGCTCCCGAAAGGCTCCTGGTGACCATGGGTGAACTCCCATCTCTCTACAGTACCCTGGAAGGCAGAGGCAAACCCTGCTGTGAAGTAGGAGAGTAGATTCTAAGAAAGGCACAGAGTCCAGGACACCCATAAGAATACCCACTTAATCTTCTAAGAAAAGTTACAGGCAAGTGCCCAGGAGGCCATACTTACAAGTTATAATAGATTGTGTTCCCCTGAAGTCCACTTATTGAACCCAAATCTCCAATGTGATGATATTAACTGCAGACATCACTGTATCATGAGGGTGGGGCTCTTACATACGAGTGGAGTAAGTGCCTTGAAAGAGACTCGAGAAACCAGAAGCTTCACCTACCAGTCAGGATGTCACAAGATGCCTTCTGTAGGTTAGGAGCTGGACCCTTACTAGGCGCTGATCTACAAGGCTATCATTGGTCATGAACTGACTAGTCTCCAAATCTGTGCTTCTGTTGTTTAAAACCACCTGGTGGCTCAGAGCTCCAAACCATCGAGCATATCAGCCAATGGCCACTTGAGGCCAAGATGGTGCTGACCCACTTTGTGCTTTGACCAGAGATCCTCAGAAATGTCTGGAATGAGTGAACTTGCTCTGCACTATGATGGTGTCAGGCACTAGGGTCAAGATGAGGTTCTTTCTTTCTGAGCATCCGGAAGAAGGACAGGAATAGAAGTCTAAAGGGTTTGAAAAGCTTCATGACATCATCTAGAGTTTTCTGTTTCTTTCTTTCTTTTGTATTATACTCAGTATTTTCTAAAGGCTATCAAATAATCGTACAAAGAACTCTAGAATATTCAATATCTTTGGAGATTTCTTTTTCTTCCTTCTTGTTAGGATGGCCTCAGCCTTGTGATCTTCTTGCCTCTGCCTCCCATATGCTAGTTTCACAGAGATACATCACCACACTCAGCCTCTCTTGAGGATGCTTCTGTCTGATTTGTAGTGGGATAGACTCAGCCACAGTATATCCATGAGCTTCACAAATTTCTCCAAGAGTTTAGTGGCTGAGACTCAAGAAGCATCAGACTTCCAAGGGCGCAGGACTGGTGTGTCATGTAGCACCTGCCAGCCACCCTCTCTTACTTGAAAGGCAGTCTATCTGATCTCCAGCTGGCTCATTGTGGCTGCCTTGAAGTCCTTGTATAAGACCAAGTAAGATAATGCCTGTGAACTGTTACAGAGCAGGGTAGACACCCCAAGGAGCTAACTGGGTGACTGCAATCTTCTTGTAAGATGTCTGATAGTTCTACCATCCGGTTTTGCTATCCCATGAGTATGGCCAACCAGCATTGTGTTGAAACTGAAAGGTGTAGAGGAGATAAGTACAGCAGTCTTTGCATGGATGCTGCAGAAATAGCTCCCACTTTTTACTGACCAAATGGGGGCCAGTGCTACCATCCCCTCTGGGTTATTTTTTTCTTTATTCCCCCCATTAAGTGAGCATCACAGAAGAAAGCATACCAGGAAACAACCCTTTCCCATTGTGAGCCCTGAGTGTGTATGTCCAGACTCCCGGGGAATGAGCCCAAACTGAAGAGGCAGTTCTAGCATTAAGAAGCCAGAGTGCTGTGGCACAGAAATCAATAATGCCGCTCCTCCCCCGGCAAACGAGAGCAGTGCCCCAACACACTGATCTCCCATTAATTCTGGCTGACCAACAAAGCGGAGGCCACTGGCACGCCCAGAAATCCCGACCTCCAGCCCTTGGGGGGCAGAGCCCAGCCTCCCCCCAGAGGTTAATGAGGCGGTTGTGTTTCTGGTTAAAGACAGAGCAGACAAGGCCACCGGGTTCATTCAAACGTTTAGAATACAGAGCAGTTCACTGCAGAGGGAAGGCCCCTGGTGAAGGGAAGGTGGAGGGGGCGGAGCTGGAGACGGAACCTGCAGGACCACAGACCACTGCTGTCGTAGGAGGGAGGGAGAAGAGTTGCTTTTGATTTCTTAAATCCTCTTTAGGAAGCTTCTCCTTGATGCCAGTTCTGGTGGCCAGAGGATTACAAGTTCAAGGTCAGCCTGTGTACAAACTGAGACCCTGTCTCAAACACATACACCTCCCAGTGCAATTGGCATCCTCTGTTAATGTGGGGTAAGTGGCCAGGCACACAGGTGAGACCAGGCCCTATGTTAGCTGGGTAATTAGTCAGATGTCCCTGACTCCAGTAGGGAAGGCCGTGCTTCTGCCCCTGACCACTTAGTTTTGTATTCATCTACAGCTTACGCTCAGTTGACTCTGTTGTTGGGGTGCAACGATACTATTAGAGCAATTGATTAAATTAAAAAAAAAAATTGTTCAAGTACTTCACTTATCTGGGTAGGGAGGAGCTTCCAGATTATAAAATTTGGAATGATAAAACCAGTTGTGTAAACATTACTGGAATTTTATGTTTAAAAAAAATGTTGATGATGGTGGTGGTGGTGGTGGTGTTGATGATGGTGGATGATGATGGTGGATGATGATGATGATGATGATGATGATGATGATGATGATGATGATATGAACAAGTAGGAACTGTGTGGCCCTGACTTACCTTCTACAGTTTTTCTCAGTCTTTCCTGGGTTTGTATCTCCTCCCACCCCACCTCCACCCCACCCTCATGGCTTATCTGTCTGGCCTTCGCCCTCATCATATCCTCCGACTTATTTTTACAGTGGCAGTGAGTGCCAATCTCAGAAGCCTTGTCTACATGGTAAATGTGCCCACTGTGCCTGCTGCTCCCCAGGGTGACCCAGGTTTGCAGTGTGAGGACCAATGGTCACTTGGGTTAATCCCGAAATCGAGGTGAAGGACCCTGAGTGCACCGGTGTTTCCTAAATCTAAGCGCAGGCATCTCCGCAACTCTGCTTCACACATGCGCAGCTGACGGGAAGGGCGGGGCCACAGGGACTGTGTGACTGTGACCCACGGAATGCAATACCATCATCTTTCACTCTGCGCCTAACTGTGCTTGCTTCAGTGACCTGCAGAGCGTTTGTAACCAACTTGATCTGTTTATGTTGTCTCATGATGTCATTGCCATGGCCTACCCTGTTGTTTCAGAGGCCAACATGAGGTAGGACATCATGGTGGCAGGAATATGTGACAAAAACCACTTATCGTATGACACACAGGAAGCAGAAAGAAAGGCAGGAGAGTCCAGCAACAAGACACCCAGAGGACCTGCCCCCAGTGGCCTACTCCCTCCAGTTGCTTTCCAGCGTCCCCAGAGTCCCTTAAAAATAGCCCCCACAGACTGAGGACCAATCACTCGAAGCAGGAGCCAGCAGGTGGGAGGGCATTTCACAAGCGAGCTATAGTACCCCACGGCTCCTCTGTGGGGCGTGGCTGGCAGTGAGCAATGGTGTCCGTCACTGTCTTCTGGAGAAACATGAAAGCCTCCTAATATCTACCAAACATTCTTTTTAAGGTTTATTCTTATTTGGATTCCGTGTATCGGTGTGTGTCTATGTACGGGCATAAGCGTGACAGTGTAGAAGTCTTCCAAGGCCAGAATGAAGCATCAGATCACCTGAAGCAGAAGTTATAGGAGGTTTAGGAGCCTCCCAAAGTAGGTGTTGGAATCAAACCTCTGCCTTTTGCAAGAGCAATGTGTACCCTTCGTCAGTGAGCCATCTTTTAAAGATTATTTGAACAAAGTGTGTGTGCTCGCACGGGCGCGCAGGCTGCACAGTCGGTTGGGAAATCCCAACCGAGAACACATAGTAGCATTTGTCAAGTCTCTGTTCTGTGGTGATGTGTGTGGGAAGCAGGCTTGCTTGTATGACCCTGGTCTGCCACACTTCGGCTATGGGGCACGCAGGAACTAGAAAAGGAAGGATTTGCAGGAGCAGTCCACAGAAGATGGGCTGTGATTCAGTGACCGGACTTCAGTGTGTGTTGGTCAGTTTTCTTCTGCCATGGCCAAATCTCTGAGGAAAAGGGGCTTGAGACAAAAAGTTTATTTGGCTCATGCTTTCATTGGAGTGCAGTCTTTTGAGGGTGAGCCTCTTGTGTTCAGCTCCTTGCAAGACAGAAATATGGCGGAAGGATACAGGGTAGCAAAGCTGTGAGCCTCATAGCAGCCAGGAAGGTGGTTGAGAAGTCTGAGGCTAGACACCCATTAAAGGCCACTTCCCCAATGACCTATTTCCTTCAAGGAGACTCTAGAACACCATGAAAATGTGGATACATCTATATCTATGAATGGATCCACTGATAATGTCTGAACCTGTATGGTTCAATCATTTCTCAATAATTCGATCTAGTAGGCGAGGACCAGGCCTTTTACACAAGAGTCTTCAGATAGATTTCACAGCCATTCCAAACCACGTGTTAGTGAGAGCTGGAGTCTGGAGGACATTGGCATTCAGTCCCATGCCAGGTTGCCTTCACCATAGGAGCACAGCAATGCCTCTCAATTTTCCCATCCTTCCTGGTTTGGGTAGCACCAGCTTTCACAAGGCAGGCAACAGAGAGAAACTTGGCAGATCCCAAAGAAATTGACCACATTTAAGGAGACCAAAAAGAAAGTGCAGCAGGAAAGGAGAAGAGAAGAGAAGAGAGGAGAGGAGAGGAGAGGAGAGGAGAGGAGAGGAGAGGAGAGGAGAGGAGAGGCGAGGAGAGAAGAGAAGAGAAGAGAAGAGAAGAGAAGAGTATAAGGGAGGGGAGGGGAGGGGCGTGGGGAGGGGGAGGAGAAGAGGAAAGAGAAGGGAAGGGAAGGGAAGGGAAGGGAAGGGAAGGGAAGGGAAGAGAAGAGAAGAGAAGAGAAGAGAAGAGAAGAGAAGAGAAGAGAAGAGAAGAGAAGAGAAGAGAAGAGAAGAGAAGAGAAAAAGGGAAGGGAGGGGAGGGGAGAGGGGAGGGGGAGGAGAAGAGGAAAGAGAAGGGAAGGGAAGGGAAGGGAAGGGAAGGGAAGGGAAGGGAAGGGAAGGGAAGGGAAGGGAAGGGAAGGGAAGGAAAGGAAAGGAAAGGAAAGGAAAGGAAAGAAAAGAAAGGGAAGGAAAGAAAGGGAAGGAAAAGAAAAGATGGCATGTGTGTAGCCTGTGCCTGCCTCTGATCTGAGCATCCAGTGGGGAAAACCTGGATAGACACTCCTCTCTTTTAAGTAGCTCAGGGTACAGCCAAGAAAGACAGATATGTGAGGACCAATGGAACCCCAGCAGTGAGAGACATGAGGGGTAAACTGGACAAAGCGAGATGTCCACACTCCCAGGGCCACTTAGTCTTGAACCTGCTGGTGGTCTTTGGCAAGGGGCAGACTGATTGTATTCACTGAATGTTCACTATACTGTAAGCATTGTCCCTGACCTATGACCCTTCCAGTCTAAAGGAAATGTAAAAGAACAAACAGGTCACCTAACACCATGTCACAGGTCATCTAACTGGTCAAGGACAGGGCTGCAACATGAGCTCTGGGGAGGGAAGGTAACCTTACCTCATCCGGGCTTAGGGGCCAGGAACATTCTCCTGGAGGTAGATGGCTCTTTGCCTCCAATGAGGGTGGAGAGTAGTCAGAGGAGAAGCTGGAGGATGCAGTAGCCAATCTCAAGGGTATGGCAAAGACAGTCCCCATCACGACCTCTGTGACCACTCAAAGGAGAGAGAGCATTTTGAGTTTGAATGCGGTGGGAACCAGGGATGTGATCTGGACTGGATAAAGCACAGAGTGGGAAGAGCACGGTGGGCACTGCCAATTCTAACCAAGGTCACAGTGTGCAACCTCGATTAGGTTAAAAGTAGAGAGGTGGCTCCACAGGTAGAAGACTTGTTGCTCTTGCAGGGACCTGGGTTCAATTCTCAGCACCCACATGGTGGCTCTCAACTGTCTGTAACTCAATTCCAGAGGATTTGCTGTCTTTGGCTGCTGAAGAAGTGGCTAAGAGATCAAGGCTAAGAGCACAGGTTTCTCTTCCAGAGGATCTGGATTCAATTACCAGCATCCACATGGTGGTTGACAATTGTCCTTGACTCCAGTTCCTGGGGATCCAATGTCCTCTTCAGACCTATGGGGTAATCAGGCATATACATAGTACATATATATGCATGCAAGCAAAACTCTCATACATATAAATAAATTTAAAATTTAAAAAATTAAGGAACACCTAACTGAGAGACGTGGTGCAGTCTTCCTGGTGGCAATCTCCTTTCTGAATTTTGCTTTTCACAGGCCAGGAGCTTCCTGACCAAGGTGGAGGAATGTAATCAGCATCTTGATGTGGAGGGTGGAGAGAGTTTGAAGCAGGAAAGAGGTGGTGAAGGAGCCCTGGATTCTGGAAACAGAATGTTAGAGACTCCTGCCTCCAGAAGAATACTGTGTGAGACACACAGGGCCCAGACCCACAGCAAGGCAGGATTTCTACCTCCCTCTCGCAAAGACCACTGTTGTTCTTTTATAACATGTAATAGTTGTAGATGGGGTACAGTGTGATATTGATGTATACAATGAATACTGATCAAATCAGGGAAACTAGAATTTGCATATCATTAGCATTTCTTTATGTTGGCAGTCTCCAGGCTTTCCTCTAGTTCCCCATAGAATATATAATGGTTTTCTATGAACTACAGTCACATCCACAGTGGCTCAGAATGTGCAGAACTTAAACCTCTGTGCCAGGTTCCGTCTTCTCTTCTAGCTCTCTCCCCAGCTTTCCCAGAAACACCTCTTACCCCATTTTCATACAACCTCTCACCGTTTGGCTCAAACCAGTCTGAAAGTCCCAATGCTGCCTCCAAATGCTGAGAGTAGGCATGCATTGGCCAATATACTCAGCTCAGATCAACATTTTCAGTTTCTGCTTATGAGAGAAAACATTTGTCTTTGTCTTTCTATAGCTGGCTTATAATTCCCTTCAGCTCCATCCATTTTGTTGCAAGTAATTGGACTTCACTCTTTTTGTGACTGAATTGGCTACACACACACACACACACACACACACACACACATACTTTTTCTCTTTCCCTCTACACAATCACCCATCACAGTGACACAGGATGACTGCATATCACAACTGGTCAGGTCTTGAAGTGTTCTTTTCTTTTTGTAGAACTATGTGTTTTTAAATTTGTTTCTAAGATTTATTTGAAACTTGGCCCTTTGTGTATATGAACATTTTGCTTGTATGTATGTTTCTGTACCATGTGTGTACCTAGCACCCGTGGAGATCAGAAGACGTGGGTCTCCCTTCTTCCTGGGGTTTTTGGTTACTGGCCCAAGAGGGCAAAGGGAGCAGAGCCAGTGAACAGGGTTTCAGACACCTGTGAGTACAAATGGTAATGGCATACCCAGACCAACTTCAGGGAGACAGATCAACTTTATTTGGGGTGACCCAAGGGTTATATAATTGTGAGGAACACGGTAGGAATATCCAAGGTGGGTACAGGTCATTGGCTGAAGGCTAAGGTATAAGATGCCTTCAGGAGTCACCAAGTGCTAACTAAATCGGTTCTTATCAGGAGACAGGGATGAACCTATAATCTCACTAAGGCTATTGACATTCCGCAGGTACAGGGTTTAGGGTCTGGGATACCCGAGGTTGAGAAGAGGAAGGATCGCTGACAAAGGGAGTCCGCCATTTTGCACTGAGGTCAGGGCTTTCCAGTAACGTCAGACTTCAACCTTAGCAGCAGAGCAACAAGAATAGAGATTTAGATTTCCTAAAACTGGAGTTACAGATGGCTGTGAGTCACCGTGTGAGTACCGGAAACCAAACCTAGGTCCTATGTGTGTATATGATGCATACCTACATGTATACATGTGTATATAAATAATTGGTGTTACGCACATGTATATACATTTAGAGTTGGCCACTTCCCCACCCTATCAGGGGAGTCCTTGCTGGAGAAGACTGATTTTCCCATTCTCAAAAGTCATTGATTTCCTGTAGCTCTTTACTCAGGGGTGGGGCCTTGTGGAGTTTTCCCTCATCCATGTTAGCGTGTCAGTTGGTTTGGTCATTCTGCAGGTCTTGTGCTGACAACCATACTATTGAGATTTCATGGGTGCAGCATCCCTGTCATATGTAGAAGATACTATCTCACAACCCATATCTTGGTCCTCTGGCTCTTATAGTCTTCAGGTCCACGCTTTCAGTGTCCCCTAAACCTTAGGTGTAGGAATTCTGTTGCAGATGTACCAGTCAGGGCTAGGCTCCCTACAGCCACTTTTTGTCTGCACATTGACTGTGAATCTCTGCAGTAATTCATGTCTGCCGCCCGAAGAACCATCCTTCATAAGGAGAGACAGCTGCACTTCTTCGTGGGTAGAAAGATAAGCATTTAGCATGCGATTGGAAACTATGTTGATTTAATAGTAGGCTAGCTTCTAGAGTCTTTGTCTTTAGGGGTGAGAGAGTTTGGATGAACAAATATAAAACAAGGTTCAGCTGCAAGTCTACAGGCTTCCATTCTATAGCATTTGGGTGGCTTGTTGTATGGCCAAGGGGGCTGAGAGGCAAAATAACTGAATTAAAAATCTGAGACTTCCCTTGATGTTTTCCTTTCTTTCTTTCTTTCTTTCTTTCTTTCTTTCTTTCTTTCTTTCTTTCTTCCTTCCTTCCTTCCTTCCTTCCTTCCTTCCTTTCTTTCTTTCTTTCTTGATTTCTTTCTTTCTTTCTTTCTTTCTTTCTTTCTTTCTTTCTTTCTTTCTTTCTTTCTTTCTTTCTTTTTTTAAGACAGGGTTTCTCTGTGTAGCCCTGGCTGTCCTGGAACTCACTCTGTAGACCAGGCTTGCCTCAAACTCAGAAATCTGCCTTCCTCTGCCTCCCAAGTGCTGGGATTAAAGGCCTGCGTGTGCCACCATCGCCTGGCCTTGATGTTTTCTTAATGAAATGAACACAACACTTCTTGTCACTGGAGTTTGAAGAGGCAGATGTGCAGATGCTATACCTCATTGTAGAAAACATAACAGGCATAGGAAAATAGAAAGTATTATTTATCTATCTAGCTAACATCTAGCCCCCGTGGAAAATTTGGTGAGCTGCTTTCTGCTGAGGGTTGGTCCGTTGCTGTGGACTGCAAAGCTAGCTTCTGTTCCTGAGTGTCTAGTTGCCTATGAGTGAATTGTCACGTTTATCAGCTTTTGTTATGTAAACCTTGCTCCTTAATCTAAAACTACTGGTTAAATACAAATGGCTACAGCCAATTACTGGAGGGATTAGAAGTAGGCAGGTTTTGAGTTACCTTATTGAGGGTTGTGTAGGAGGAGAGAGAGGGTCAAGAGGGAGAAGAGGAAGCTGTCATGAGAGGAGATGGACCATGAACACATGGCAAGGAGAAACGGCAAGTCTCTGGGGTACACCACTGGAGAAGTAGCCAGGCCAGCAGTTAGAAATGTAGATTAGGGGTGACCCCCCCCCCAGTAATTGTCAAAGCCAAATAAAATATCCATAGTCTGGGTCTCATTCATTTGTAGGCTAGCCTGGGGTAAGATGAAATGGGACCAACTGCAGCTCAATTCTGCTATTGTGGCCCTGATTTTAATTGGCGAGTACACGCGCATGCATATGCCACACAGTCATGATGTGACGTGTCCCCTGAGAGGGGGACATCTGTCTTGAAGGTTTGGTCCCTAGCTGGTGGGGTTATAAGGACAAAAAAAACCTGGATTATGAGGAAGCGATTGGATCGTGAGGCTACTAACTCCATCCATCAGTCTATTGCTGAATGTATTGCTGAGTGGCTCTGTGCTGGTTAATTTTATATCAGCTTCCAGGTTCCTGACTTGAGTTTCTGTCCTGACTTCCCAAAATGATGAAATGTGACCTGACCTGAGAGTTATAAGCTGAAATTAATGCTTTTCTCCTTATGTTACTTTTGGTCATGGTGTTTGATCACAGCAACAGAAACTGTGACTTAGATGGGGTTATCTACAAATGGGACCTGCCTTGGTGGGGGACGACTGCACATGTGCTTTGAAGAGACTATTCTGCCCTCAGTCTGTCTGTCTGCCCCTCTCTCTCTCCCTCCCTCCCTCCCTCCCTCCCTCCCTCCCTCCCTCCCTCCTTCTCTTTCTCTCTCTCTCTCTCTCTCTCTCTCTCTCTCTCTCTCTCTCTCTCTCTCTTTCTCTTTCTCTCTCCCCTCTGAGTTGAACATCTTTCCTCCACAAGCAGTCCTGCCATGATGTTCCTGCTCGAGCCTGTGCCTAAAATCAATAGAAGCAATGGATCCAGCCAACCATGAGCTAAACTTTCTGAAACCAGGAGCCAAAATTAACCTGCAGCTCTGTGCATTGGTTTTCTCATTTCTCTAAGAGGATGCCTAAGGCGATTGTTGCACGTGATCTTACAAACACAATTTCAGACTTTATCTCTTGACACTGTAAAATGGGATTTTTCTCTGTAAAACTTTAGAATTAGTCACAAAGGAAGAGATCTAAGGACTTAGATCTGCGCAGTATTTAAGATATTCAGGTGTGGGGCTGGAGAGATGGCTCAGTGATTAGGAACACTGGCTACTTTTCCAGAGAACTCATTCAGTTCCCAGCACCCACATGGAAGCCCATAACGGTCTGTAACTCCAGTTCCAGTGGATCCAAATCCCTTTTCTGGCCACTGTGGAAACTGCATACTCACAGTGCACCTACACGCAGGCAAAATGCCCATGCACATAAAATAAAATTAATAAATCTTTTATCAGAAAGTACTACTCAGATGATAAATAACATCTATAGATGAGATTTAATAGCGGTTTTATGTGACTGGTAATTTCATCATATGGAGTACATAAAAAAAGCTAAGAAAAACTCACATTAAACAAAAAAATAATACCCAGAAAGAGGTAAAAGAAGAACTTCATTTGGTTGACCTAAGAAACTTCACTGGATTTTAAAGAAATACAAATTAAAATCTTGACACAGCATTTATTCTTTTCAATTTGTAAATTGTGTGTGTTTGTGTGTATGTGTGTGTGTGTGTGCATCTGTGTGTGTGCATCTGTGTGTGTGTGCATCTGTGTGTGTATGTCTGTGTCTATTTGTGTGGGCATATGAAGAAGACATTGGATTCCCTGGAGCTGGTTACGGGCAGTTGTGAGACACAGAAAATGGGTGCTGGGAACTGAACGCCAGTCTTCCAAAACGTCACAGTAATGGATCTTAACATGTTGAGCTGCATCTCCTGCTCCACCGTTTATCACTTTTCAAGTTGAAAGACTTTAACGTATTTCTCATCCATGGCTTGGAAACATGGGGTTAAAGCAAAAAACACAGGACCGTGAATTTACCCACGGCTTTGTGGAAATTGGAATTATGTATGAAAAGCCTTAACATTTCTCATTACTTGGGCTCACTAATCCATGTCTACTGCTTTCACCTCGACACGTGATCAGAGGTAACCACCGAGATTTATGCAAAGGGATATTCATCACGGTGTTGTTTATAATGGTGAAAAATTGGAAATAACCTGATGTCCATTCGTCAGGGATTGGTTAAGTAGACTATTATGCAGTCATTAGAATTTTGAAAACTGCATAACAATGTTGAAAAATGACTTCTCTGTTTCCATAAGCATCTACTATGGGTTCTGCGAAAGTGACCGCAGAAGTTAGAAAGTGACCTCTCCTCTACTCTACAGTCCTCATGTGAACAGCTCTGACCAAAATACCCCACAGGAGGACTCGCTGGGAAAGGTCAGTTGTTTTGGTTCACAGGTTTGGAGATTTCAGCTGTCCCACATACACAGTGAGAAGATGTCTTGCTAGCGGGAGAATCTGGAGGAAGAGGCTGTTTCCCTCATGGCCAAGAGGAAGCAGAGAGAGACACACAGAGAGAATATGCGTGCACTGGGGGGAGTCTCCTTTTTCCATTTTCTTTCATACAGCCCATGAGACACTGCTGTCACCATCTCCTGCATCTCCTCACCTGGAATGCTTGCACAGATACACCCAGAGATGTGCTTGACTAATCTCCCAGAATTTTCTCCACCCCAAACAGCTGATGTTCAACTTTAGCTGTCAGAGATACTACGTGCCTTGAGAGCCCTTCAGGGATAAGGTTTTAGATCTTTGGAGACCTGTGAAAAGCATGTGTTTGTGAGCCATTCAAATCAAAAGCCAAATTCTGGGTTATGTGTGGAATAAACAGAAGACATCAGGCTTATAACTTTGCCTACACTTCCTTTCCACAGTACCCTGTTCATCTCCAGGTAGGCTATTCCTCCCTGTGCCTCCATGCTCAATCAAACCATGGTTTTTCTACGTTATAGGACTAAGAGACTCTTACAATAGCTTTAATTAAAAGACACACAATTGAGTAATTTAAAAGGCCAATCTCCCTTAATCATTAATCTAACAGTTACTTTTTTCCTTGCTGTGACCAAAGAACCTGACAGAAACGGCGTAGTTGGGAAGAGGTTTGTTTCCATTCTGTTTAGAGAGCAGCTCATCAGAGAGGAAGCCGGAGGCAGCTCAAATGGCTCCATCCGGGGATACAGGAGCTGGGCTTGTCACTTCACATCTTAGAGAATCAGGAAACTGAGAGGGCTTGGGCTAGAAATGATCCTGGACTAGAGCCTTTAAGTTCTACCTCTCCAGCTGCTCATCTTCTCCAGCTGCTCATCTTCTCCAGCTGGGAGAACCTCCCAAAACAGCAGCACCAGCTAGATGTTAAGTATTCACACACATGAGCCCGTGGAGGTAATTTCACCACTAAACCTTGATACTTTCCAACTCATCCCATGAGACTGGTTGCTTCTGTTCATCAACGCCTCCCATAGTAGGGTTGCTCTCTGGCAGGAAGACTGATTGGGAAGCCACCACCATCCTTATCTCCTTCCACCTCCCAGTTGATGGTTTTTAGGTCTTGTTCAGTCTGACCACGGGAGAGAGACCTGGGAATCAGTGACACTTTCCTGTCTGGGAGAGACTTTAAGTTGACACTAGCTTTTGGGAAATTCTGCTGTGAGAAACATGTACATAAAACAAGTGATCAACTTCAGCCTGGCTGATCTTTAGTGTCCATCCCTCAGGACCTTCTGGGGGGTTGACTGTACCCCACAGACAAGTTCCATCTCCTGCATGGCCCAGGGGGAGTTTTCCTGACAATCAACAGGCCAAGATCAATGTTAAACTCTCTTTCTCCGCTGCCAGGCCAGGCAATCTGGGCTTTCTCATGGGGAGGAATGTCTGAACAGAGATACAGTTCAGGATGTGAGGTATTCCTCTACCTCCAGGTGATTCTGTATATACATGCATTTCTTGCCTATCTAAAGGCAATGTCAAGGGTGGGATGTGTGCCATAGTCAAGATTTTCTGGTCAAATGTGCAGCATGGGTCTTCCTGCCATCTATATCCTCTCATGCTTCCTGTACTTCCTATCATGGACTTCCTGACCAGCACTCCAACTTTCAAAGGAAGTGCCTGAGAGTTGGTCATTTACCCACATAATCATGTCAAGTCTTTATCTCACTCAGTAGCCTAGACAGGGCTTAAACTTGTGATTCTCTTGCTCCAGGCTTTTTGGTAGCTAGAGTAACAGGCTTGATGTCATCATATATGGTGGAGAGATCCATTTTAACAAGGCTGGTCCAGCTTTTCTCTGTTCTTTCCTCATATCTAAAGTGATTCAAACATAAAAAAATGAACCCCATTCATGCTCCCCTTTCACTTGTTCATCCAAACCCAACAAATGTACCTGTTTTACAGGGATGCCCTGACCATCCCATCTAAAATTCGGTAATTGTTTTTTGCATTTGTTTTGTTTGTTTTATTTGTTGGGTCCTTTTTTTTCTCTTTCAGAACATCCTTCTACTGCAAATTGTGTCTCCAACAGGCGAAACCATTAAAGCCTCCTAAACTTGGCGTTCATCACCATCATGTTCCTAGTGGCACATTATGCAGAGCCTGGGACAGAACACATCCTCAGATAATACATGTCAAGCCATGCTTCTTTCCCCAGGATTTAACCTCAGTTGTAGCATCAATGGGACCAGATTATGCAAGGTTGAAGTTACCAAGGAGCAAAGTAGACTCAGATGGCTTGAGGAAAGACTGATAGCCATGAACAGGTTGAAGCAAATATTTCAGTATTCAGTGCTGTCCCGACAACTCAAAGGGGCAAAG
The DNA here is from genome assembly GCF_011762505.2 of Arvicanthis niloticus. Lineage (NCBI taxonomy): Eukaryota > Metazoa > Chordata > Mammalia > Rodentia > Muridae > Arvicanthis > Arvicanthis niloticus. The sequence goes on from NC_047658.1 coordinate 12,896,575, forward strand.
ACCCACCAGGGGCAGAACCCATTTACAGGGTTAATCAAAAGGCTTGGATTATGGGACATTAAGCAGACAAATGAAGTGTGGTGGTCAGAGAGGGTGACGATGGCTCCTCAGAGAAGCAGACCACGCACGTCAAGATTAATGTCTCCTGACCACTGAATCTATTCAGGGCTTTCCTGTGTTATATTTCTCCTTTCTCATTCATCTTGACTGCCCACCCAGGTAGGGAGATGAGCCAGGAGCTAGCTGGTTGCACAAAATCAGGCAACCTCTAGAAAACCCCTTGGGCTCTTCAGATACTGGCTGTAAGTTGAGCTAGTACATAAAATCAAATAACTAGCTTGGCTAATTAATTAATAAGAAAAAGAACCTGTTAGTGTTTGTCTTTTCCATGTCCTATCTATGGAGTTGTTTTAAAATGGTGCATCAAAGAATAAGGGATGTATTTGCATACAGAAGTATGATAACTCCACCAACCAGAGTATGTAGGAAATGCCAGGGTGTTAAGGGTAGGTATTAATCCAATCTGTATGTGGGCACTGTAGAAGGGGCTCTGAAATTTCTCTATGGGATTTTTTAGGCAGTTGTCTAGCTAGAAGAAAGCTGGCTTCCATGGATCACATGGTGCTGTCATCACATGACTAGCATCACATGATGGTCAGAGTACATCGTCAACTCCCTAGATTTAGAATCATCACAGAAACACAATTTTGTCACTTCAGAAGGTATCATGCCACAGAGGTAACACATTTTCTTTACCCATCCATCTCTGCATAGGGAGAAGAGTTGACGCCATATCTTGGCTGTCGTGACATCTCTCCTCTTGACATAAAGTGGAGATGCCTCTGATATGTTGTTTTGAACAGGGACACTGAAGAGATTGCTTCATTCCATGGTAGCTCTATCTGTGACTGTCCAGTGCTGGCTGTAGGAAGGACTTCCATGCAACATTTTTAAAAGTCTTAACCAGGCATAGTGGCCCAGCTGTGCATCAAAGTCTCTGGAAACCTACAAACCTTTGTCATATCTTTGATTATTCTTTGTTCTCAATTCTATTGTGGTCACCTCATTCTTTGTTTAGGTTTCTTGGTTTGGAAGCCCCAATGATGGGAGTCTAAGGCAGGAGTGTCATGAGTTCAAGGCCAGCCCAAAAGGATACTGTCAATATTACACTATAAAAGGGAACCTTCTCCCTCCCTTCCTCCTCTCCCTTCCTCACTCCCTCCATCGCTCTCTCTCCTTCCCTTCCTCCCTCTCTCTCCCCTTTGCCTCTCTCCATCTCTGTCTCTCTCTCCTTTTGTGCTACCATCCTCCTTTACCTGAATCTCTGTTTGTAAGTTTTATGTAATGACTCTTCATAAAGTTGAGGGGTTGACTTTTTTCCAGATGTGTTATTGCTGTGTAACCTAGGCTGGCCTCAGCTTCACCTCCACAAATTCTTATAAGATATTTTTTTTTATCCATTGGTTCTGCTTGATTATTGTCAAATTTCTTTATGAACATTGTTTGTGCATGTTTTCATAGTGAGATTATTTTATTATATTTATCTACTGGTTGTCTCTAGTAAAATAGACAGTAAGTACACTTTACCCGTAGTGTTCACATTTGGTGCTATTATCAATTTCAGTGAGTTTCTTGTTGATTCCCTTGGGTTTTCTAAGTATGTAGCTATATTGCAAGCAAAAGAATTACAGAATATATTCTCTTCATTTTTTAATTTGCTTTTTTTGGGTGCTGGAGACTGAACAAAGGTCTTCATGGATTGACCATTCATACCCTCTGCCACTGAGCTAAACCCTAGCCCTTTGATATAGTCTAAAATTTATTTTTGTATGTAAGTATATGTGCTTGTGAAAGAGAGACAGACACACAGACAGACATATAGACAGTGAGAAGCTTACCAACTTTCTCAGTTCTTCAGAATCATTGGAGAACAATGCAGTCAGCCAAGCTCAGTGCTCACCCATAGTCTCGTCACTAGGGAGGCAGGGTGGGAAGACTAAATTCAAGGGCAGCCTAGGCAAACACTGAAACCCTGTCTCAGAGAACCAAGAGCTGGCGCTATAACCCAAGGGTTGAGTCTTTTTCAGTACATAGTTCAGTACTCAAGACAAAAGAAAACAACAATGGAAGTCTCCCCACATTCAAGGGGTTGAAACCCCTGTCTGTGCCTCACTGGGTCTCAGAGTCTTTCTTCACACACCTTCTTCACATGGGCTCTCAATGTGCAGCTGGGCAGAGCTCTCTATAGGCCAGGGTAGCTTCAAACCCTTCAGGGTACTTCTCTTCTTAGAAGTCTTTGATCTATATGTTCTTTCTACATTTATCTTAAGCCAATTTCAATGTGTCTTCTTTGAAGATGCTTAGTGTTGTATGGATTCCATTTTTAGCAGAACCGTGTATAGCCATCTCTGGAAAGTCTACAAACCCCCTTCATATCTTTGATTATATCTTTGTTCTCAGCCCTATTTTGGTCTCCTCATTCCTTGATTAGATTTCTTAGTTTTGAATATTTTATTCATCATTTCAGGGAACCCGACCTCATTTATTTAGCAATTCTGCTGACTGCATATTTATGCTTGTTATTTTTGCTAATTCCCTCTTCCCGCTTTATTTTTTTTTAAATATTTTTGCTGATTTGTTGAGTCTAATGGTCAGAGTACATGTTTTTAATGTTGTCTTTCTTAATAAGAAGCGCAGTCGAGTGTATTATTCTAATAATAAGTACGGCTTTGGCCGCAGCCCATGAATTTTCTTCCTGTGTCATTCTCTCATTTTCTAGGTAGACTGTGTTTGTTGTTATTGTCTGTTGTTTACTGAGTTATGTAGAAATGTGTTCATCAAATTTCAAGTAGTTTCTCATTTAACATTACTTATATGCAGTTTGTTTGCATGGCAATCAGATAATATGGCCATTAAAACATTTTAAAGAGTGTATTCATGTATTTTAAAAGTCTAATAGAATTATTGTTGTAAATATCCCATGGGGGCCAGTGAAGAACCAAAGCATTAGCTTGGCAGAATCAGATGCAATGTTATGAAATCAACTTTACAAGTAGACTCCTCTGACGTTGATATATGAAGTAAGCTAAGAGTTAAACAGGACACAAAGTCAGAAAAGTATAACTGTAAGTTACCAATGAAACTGTCGCCCTGTGCTCATTCTTATACAGTCCTTGTGATTTGATATTGTTTAGGAATGAAAATAATGCTGATAAGATGCCTGACATAGACGAAGAACTGGTATTGTGCTTGCCATGTGCCTAGCATACTGCCCCAACTTTTCTTCTGCTTCATCAGTGACATGAGGGTTTCTGGGCATTCATAGAAGAAATGGAGCATCTGCTAAGCTTGAGACAGGAAGGAAAACAACAAATGAATAAAGATGGAAGTTTGTTCTTTTCCTTCACTGGCCTAGAGTGTGTGCCATGTATTACATTATGTTATGGGAACCGTTGCCTCTTCTTACTCCTCTCTGTCCCTGTCCTCTTTCCTCCTCCTCCTCCTTCTCTTCCTCCTCCTCCTCCTTCTCTTCCTCCTCCTCCTTCTCTTCCTCCTCCTCCTCCTCCTCCTTCTCTTCTTCCTCCTCCTCCTCCTTCTCTTCTTCCTCCTCCTCCTCCTTCTCTTCCTCCTCCTCCTCCTTCTCTTCCTCCTCCTCCTCCTTCTCTTCCTCCTCCTCCTCCTTCTCTTCCTCCTCCTCCTTCTCTTCCTCCTCCTCCTCCTCCTCCTTCTCTTCTTCCTCCTCCTCCTCCTTCTCTTCTTCCTCCTCCTCCTCCTTCTCTTCCTCCTCTTCCTCCTCCTCCTCCTTCTCTTCCTCCTCTTCCTCCTCTTCCTCCTCTTCCTCCTCCTTCTCCTCCTCCTCCTTCTCTTCTTCCTCCTCCTCCTTCTCCTCCTTCTCTTCCTCATCTTCCTCCTCCTCCTTCTCTTCCTCCTCCTCCTCCTTCTCTTCTTCCTCCTCCTCCTCCTTCTCTTCTTCCTCCTCCTCCTCCTTCTCTTCCTCCTCTTCCTCCTCCTACTCCTCCTCCTCCTTCTCTTCCTCCTCTTCCTCCTCCTCCTCCTCCTTCTCCTCCTTCTCCTTCTCTTCTTCCTCCTCCTCCTCCTTCTCCTCCTTCTCTTCCTCTTCTTCCTCCTCCTCCTCCTTCTCCTCCTTCTCTTCCTCATCTTCCTCCTCCTCCTTCTCTTCCTCCTCCTCCTCCTCCTTCTCCTCCTCCTCTTCCTCTTCTTCCTCCTCCTCTTCCTCCTCCTCCTCCTCCTCCTCCTCCTCCTCCTCCTAATCCTCCTCCTCTTCCTCCTTCTTCTCTCCTCCTCTCCCCTCTCCTTCCATCTCTTCTCATTTCCTCTCCCCTTCTTCTTTGAGAAAGAATCTTACTGTGTAGCCCTAACTGGCATGGACCTCTCCATATAGACCAAGCTAGCTTCAAACTTAAAGAGATCTGCCTGCTTATGCTCCCCAAGTGTAAAACTGGAGGTGTGCACCACCATGCCCAGTCTTGGCAACTTCTAATCTCCCACAAGTCTCCCTTTTGCATCTTGTTATCCTCCATACAAAGATCTTCTTTCCCCCTGGACAGCTTCATATGCAGGCTCTTAGACATTGGCTCTTCTTCCTCCTGTTGTGTCTAACAGGGGAGTCAAGAGCATCCAGGTCATTAAGTAATCCTTTCTCCTACCATTAGCAGGCCTTGAAGGTTGGAGACCCCACTTCCAAGACCTGATGCATCCTGAGAGGCAAGTCAGGGCCAGGTCTTTATAGCTGTAACATCTTCAAGCCCTCCCACCTCCGTTGGTGCTGGCTTCCTCTGTCATAGTTCTTTCAACTCTGATCTCTGGGATAGCAGAAGCCACATCCTCTCAAAGACATCCAGTGTCTTCCTCAATGCCTGTTGCCAACTCAACATGTTCTATTTGGTGAGCTCACAGAGAGTGAGGAGGGTGGGCATCTTTGAGGTGGAGCCAAAAAAAAAAGTCCTTTTTACCGGACAATAGAAGGAATAATACAGAAAATACAAACACAAACACACATAAACACAAACATTTCCAACATGGATTAGATAACAACAGTCAATAAAACTTAGAAAAGAATGGTATTTAAAGTTAAAAGTTCTCCTGGAATTGTTTTAAATTATTTTGAAAGTAGCATCAGCCAGGCTTTGTCTTGCTGGTGGTGATGCCTGGAGCTGAGAGATGCTTTTAACCACACACTGAACACCTGGGCTGAGTCTACTTAAAGGCAGTTTTGTCTTTTTCATCTCAATACAGCCTGTCTTGCTTTTTGTAGTCTGGCTAGATGCTTAAAAACAGCAAGGGTAGCTGTAAGTGCTGGCAAGACCAGGCACATGCAGGGTGCTATGGCCAAGGGTATCACCAGGAGCTTCATCTGCAATGTAGGTGCTGGTGGTCCTGCTCCAGCAGCTGGAGGTGCAGAGGGCAGCAGTTCCACTCCCTCCACAACTACTGCTCCAGATGTGGAGAAGACAGTAGAAGCAAAGAAGAATTTGAAGAGTCTGGTGGTAACGTGGGCTTTGATCTTTTTGACTAATTGTCTTTGTTTAACATGTTCAATAAAAGGCCAAAAATGTTTTGTTTTGTTTTGTTTTTAACTATTTAGAGCCAGATTGGTAATGAACACTGGCTGCTCTTGCAGGGGACTTGGCTTTGGTTCCCAGCACCCTTATGGTGACTCACAATGCTCTGTAACTCCAGTTTCAGGAGATGTGATGTCCTCTTCTGGCTTCTGTAGACACAAGCATGCAAGTGGTGCATAGACATACACTCAGGCAAAACATTCATATACATATACATATACATAAAATAAATAAACATATAAAAATGTAATGATTTCGCCAGGCAGTGGTGGTGCATGCCTTTAATCCCAGCTCTTGGGAGGCAGAGGCAGGTGGATTTCTGAGTTTGAGGCCAACCTGGTCTACAGAGTGAGTTCCAGGACTGCCCAGGGCTACACAGAGAAACCCTGTCTCGAAAAACAACAAAAAATGTAATGATTTCTATGTTTCAATATGAGAGAACACGTGTTGAGCTTAAGGTACCTAACTTAATAAAATAAATAGAAATTCTGTCAATTTTCCTGCAAATTTTCAAATTTCAAAGATATATTTTACACACACACACATAATGTATATGTATATGTATATATTATATATGTATATATACACATATATATATACATTATAACACACATATATAATGTATATGTATACATTATATATTTTTATACACACACACACACACACACACACATATATATATATATATATATATATATATATATATATATACACACACACATTATAACACACACACACACACATAATGTATTTTAGAGGCTTCAGAATGCTTTGGCCTTCCAAGGTTTCAAATACAAATTGTTTTGGTTGACTCTCTTTCCTACCTCATTTCCCACCCTACTCCCCAATCGTGTCATATGTGTCCTTTTAGGTCACGAATTTCTAGTGTCATGCTTTTATTTTTTTTTTTTCTGAAAATCTTGTTCTTCTTTACAGCCAAATAGAATTCCACTGTGCACATGTACTGCATTTCAGTAAACTATTCGTTCATTGATGGACATCTACGAGGGCTCCAATTCCTTGCTGTAGCAGACAGAGCAGCAGTAAACATGGAGGTGTAAGTATCTCTGTTGTAGGATACAGAGTCCTTTGGGAATAAGCCTAGAAGTGGCACTGTGGTAGTTCAAACTAAAGATTTGTTTAAAACTTACATTTTTTTAAAGAAAACCCCATGCTGTTTTCCATAATTTGTGTATAAGAAATTCCATAAGCAACAAATAAGGGTTCCTTTCCTGCATTTGATGCTGCTTGTTTCCTTGACGACTGCCATTCTGGATGACATCATAGTATAGTGCTTGTCCGGACTTCATCCACGCTGGCTTAACTTCTACTCCAGTCTCTTGGTTGTGACTTTCAGTGCTTTCCACTCAAAGAATCCCTTCCATCTTCCTCTGCAGAGTGAGTTTTGTGGTCACAAATTTCTTTCTTTGGATCTTATCATGGAACCTTCCTCTTTCTCCATCAGCTATGGGTCTGCATTGACAGCTGCCATCTCTCAGAACTTGAACAGAATTATTTTATGACCTCTTTGCTTTAAAAGTTTCTGTGGAGAAATCAGCTGCTATTCTGATGGGCCTGCCTTTCTCTGCTCAGTGTGTTTAGTGTTTTAATCATAATATGATATGAAGAGTCTCCTTTCTGAGTCCTGCCCATTTAGCATTCCATATGCCTCTTATAACTGGATTGCCCCCTCCTTCCCTAGATTTGGAATTTTTCTTGTTATGATTATAGTAAAAAATATTTTATCTGCCTTTAGCATAAAATCCTTTTTTCTTTCTTCTTCCTCTTCCTCTCCCTCCTCCCCCTCCTCCTCACCCCTCCTCCTCTCCATCCTCCCTTATTTATAATCAGCTGATTTGGTCTTTTCATGGTGTTCCAAAGATATTTATGTTCCACTTATACATTTTTTAAAGTTAATTGTTGCCATGAGTGAATGATTTACTTGTGCCTACTGTATTTTTAAATCCCTGATGGCCTGAGCTATCCTAAAGCACTGGGAAACACGACCAAGAGACTGGAGTAGAAGTCTCCCCCTGATCCATCCCATCATCAATGGCCAGTATCTCTGTAGTTTTCTGTTCCTTCATTCCTTCTATGTCTTTGCCAAATTCCATTGCCATCCACTGTATCATCTCCCTTGTCTACTCAGCTATTTTCGTTCTCTTGTAATCTGGTCAGCAGTTTATCTGCATTCCCTCTCATTTCTTTAAGCATTATTATTATTATTATTATTATTATTATTATTATTATTATTATTATTATGTTGGTCCAGAATGTCATCTAAGTTTCTGCCATTGAGTTGCTTCCTCTGAGGTTGGTAGATCAGGGAGGAGATGCATCATCCTGGGTTTTCATGTGACTTGTGTGTTTTCATTGGCTCTGATACATCAGGAGTTTGAGCAGCAGTTAGTTCAAATTTTAAAACTCGATTTAGTCTCCTAAAGTTGGAATTTCTGCAGTGTTTAGTGGGGACTTGGTTGTGGTACAGCTGAAGTGCTTCCTGCACCTTCTACACCTTCCCTGCCATGATGGGCTCTAGCCTTCTAGAATCATAAGCTAAAAGGCATCTTTTCTTCCCTAGGCTGCATTTTGCCTGGATACTTCCTCTTTTGCAACAGTAAAGTACCTGCTGCAGCAGTCAAGAGGTTGCCAAGGGACCAGCCTCTCATTCATTACAGGTTATACCACGGTGATTTAGTCATGCAATAAGGGCCTGTGCGTTTACATTTTACAATCTGTGGAGATTTTCTTTGTGTCCACCCTGTAAACATATAAGATTTTAAAGTATTTTCTGCTTATTTTAAACCTAATTTTGTGTGTCTATGTGTACAGAGAGAAAATTTATATATGTATTAAGAAATATCTATAAATACATGGATTCAATTTCTTATGCGTTTTTTTCCATTCTCTCAAAATGTTATTGCTCCAATAGTAAAATAACCCAAATAACGACTGCACGTAAAGATGCTGAGGATAAATAGAGATGTGTCAGCAGTATTTGCAGATGAACATGAAATCTTAAAAATGGGAGACAGACCAAAGGTAATGAGTGAGGCGGGCCAACAAAATGGAAGTCTTTGTGCCAACAGAGGGGATGCCAGTGAAAAACAAATTAATTTTCCCCACAGGACACAGAGCAGGGCTGGGCTCTCAGGCAACAGTCACTGGGCTGCACATGTGTCCTGAGCTGTGAGGTGCCAGCCCCTTGCCTTTTCCAATCTCTGTGGCTCCCACATGTGGCCCATTCTGTCTCTGTGGGGACTGGAACTTTATTGTCTTTAGAGAGCAGGGGCTCCAGATGGTAAGGAGAGTATATACAGCTGGAAGAGACAGTGTTAAACTGGAGAATGTGGACAAACTGAGTACAAAACCAGAATGGTCACCCCAACATCCTTGTCCTATTTCCACAGTGTCATTAAGTGGGTACAACCCCGTGACGATGCAAGATATGGTAGGATTCTCTTGTGTGGAAATCCAATGGCCACAAATAAAAGGGCCGACAGACCCTACTAGGAAAGGGATGTTCAGCAGCAGCAACAACAGCAGCAGCAGCAAAACATGTTCCCTTTACTGTACCACAGTGGAGAGCTGCTGTGCATCAGGGCGCTTCCAAGGAGTTTGCAATCACGATCTTAAATCCAAATGTACGGCAAAAAATCATGTCCCCCAAAAAGAAAGGTGAGATGGGAATGAACAACACAGAAGAACAAAGAAGGGGTACCCAAATAAAAGCAAACTGAAAAGAACCTAGAGGAATTGCTCAAAGGGTAAGAGAGAAACACAGCCTAAGAAATTAACGAATGACTAACAGAAGCTAGAAGAAGGTAGATTCATGCAAAGAGTCTACATCTGATCACGGGGGGGGGGGTGCGGGGGGGGAGGATATAGGAATATCATCAAAGAAATAACATTAAATCAAGAGGAATAAGAAGTAGAAGATTCTGGTAGTGTCTTAGGATGCAGACCCACAAGGTGCTTTGCTGAGACAAAACTCTTGTGGTGTTTTGCAGAGGCAAGACCTGTAGGAGGACATGTGATGTTTGGAGGGGAGTATAAATAGGACTCAAGGGACAGTGACAGGCACTTGCACAGCTAGCCTTGCCACACTTTGTTGGTCTCGTGTCTTTGCTGATCTTCACTTCATTGAGAGAGACATAGCAGAGAACTCTGGGCATCTCGATTGGTTCTGGTCCCTCCTGCTGACTTGTGCCAATTTGGCAGAGGCCTGGCTGTTTCTGCTGGATCATGCTACTGCTGCTGATTCATATCTAGTATCCCAACACCCCTGAACTGATGCTCTGATGGTATCCTGACAAACTGAAATGGGAATCACCTCAAAGAACTACTTCTAAACAGGCCCATACCCCCTTGTTCTACTTACCATCTATTCTCCCATACCTTTGGCCTAGAAAGAGGGGTTGAAGCATCTGAGAACCCTTATTTAAAGTATGTTTTCAAAATCTAAGGCTACAGAGGTGACTCAGTGTTTAAGAGCACTGGTTGTTATTGCAGAGGACCCAGGTTCATTTCTCTGCACCACATGGTGGCTCACAACTGTCTGTAACTCTAGTCCCAGGGGATCCAACACCCTCTTCTGGTCTCCAAAGGTACCATACAGAAATAGTGTGTATGCATGCAGTCAGTCAAAACACTCTACAAATAAAATAAAATCAACAAATAATTCATGGGAAAAAACACAACGAAAGAAAGGACATTGCTTTCTAAAGTTTGCACCTTAAGTATGTATGTGATGTAAGAAAAGAAAGGAGAAGAAGGGGGAATTTAGGAGGGGAGTGGGGATGAGGGGAGTTAGGGAGAAGGGAGTAGATGGGATGAAAGGGAGAAAGGAATGGAGGGAGAAGAAACACAAAGTTAAACTTCAACAAAAGGCTACTGGAAGACTTATTTATTTGTATTTTTGTTGTTTTAAGGTCTCATAATGTATTCCAGGTTGGCTAGACGCTTACTATGTAGCACAGACCGGCTTTGAATATGCAGCAAAGTTGGAAACTAGCAAAAACTTTAAGAGGCAGGAGTGTGCTCTTGAAGGAGCTGATGGCACTCAGCCCTTGATTTATCTCTTTCTGTTTCTAGGTATCTGTGAGGTGGCTTTTCGTATCATGACATCCTTCCATAAGCACAGAAGTAAGGAAGCCAGTCCATCGTGGATTAGAATCTCCAAAACAATAAGCCAAAACCTTTTATCTCAATAAAGGGGGGAAAATGAAAGTCAGCTTTAAAGGAAAAAAAAAGAAAAATATTTTCTTGATATAAGGGGCCTTACGTCAGCTGTTTGTTGTAGTGATAGAAGGCAAAAAAAGCACGGTGAACCTGTCCAGGTCAGTCATCCATCAGAAGCATACAGGGCAGCCATGCTGATCAAAGCACTGTGCAGCCATCTCTTCAACCCTAAGAGATATGATCCCGTATTCTGAGAATAGAAAGTATGTTAAAAGGCTAACCATGGCAAAGGCACAGCGTATACTGCTTGGCCAGGCAGAAAACAATACGGTCATTTTAGGGTAAACATCCATTACCATTTAGCCAGCATCTGTGATGTGGATGTAGCCAGCAGATAGAGAAGGAAAATAGATAGAGGAATTGCGAGAACGAAAATGTAATAACTTGAATAAGAAATCAGTAGATCATTCTTTATGATTTGTATGAGAACTGTTCCTCGTAAGCTCACATCTTTGAACAGTTGCTCCCACTTAGTGGTGCTATTTAGGAAGGGTACCGAACCATTAGGAGGTGGAGCCTTGCTAGCGGAAGAACGTCATTGGGGTGGGCTTTCAGATTTTACAGCCTCACCCAACTTTCTGTTCATTCTCTCTGCTTTCTGTATATGGCTAAACATATGAGCAACCTTCCTATCAGCTTCCTTCTCCTGCTGCTAAGCCATGCCTACCCTAGCTATGTTAAACACTTCCTCTGGAACCATAAAATAAAATAAGGTCTGGTAAAACCATAAACTAAAATGAAGCAAGTTGCTTTTGTCACAGCAACAGAAAAGTAACAAAAACGGCAGCATATAATGCTTATATATATGCAGGAAATGTCAATATTAGCATTAATTAGAAATAAGATCATGAAAGTCTTAAAAAAAAAACTGGAATAGGAGAGAAAGACTGAAGCAGAACTTTACTCTTCAATTATATACAGTTATTGCCTTAGCAAAATCTGAAATATTTCATATAATAAAGACTATATATCACTTGGTTATAGTCAACTTCACTGTATTTACAAACAAATATAAATAAGAAAAGTTGCACAAAATTCACTGGGTTGTTTTTCTTAAATGCTAATGTGTGTGTGTGTGTGTGTGTGTGTGTGTGTGTGTTGCATACACACGACTTTTTGCTGTCTTCAAACTCCAACTGAAATACTTTTTGACAGACTTCTCTCCTGGAATTTAGCCACTGTCTTTATCAGTTCTCAGCTTCTAGACCAAAAAAGAAGTTGGACCATGTATTTTCCTGAGAGTTCAGGTTGTGATTGTGGGTCATGAGTCCTCCCGAGCTAGACAATGGTGAGCCAGTGCCGTAGAATGAAAATGTATGTGGGAAGACATCTTCCCTCCCTGTTGACTCTACGTGGGCACCTAACCCTCCTATTGTCTCTATGTGACATCTCCCCATTCTGTTGACTCTGTACTGGCATTGTCCCATCCCGTTGGCTCTGTGTGGGGATCTCCTCCTGCTGTTAACTCTATGTAGGCACCTCCTCCTGTTGGCTCAATGTGAGAATACATCTAACACTTCCCAGTGCCTCTGAGTGGTAAACTCATGCAAGACATAAACACTAATTAAAGCTCTATCATTGAGCTAAATATGATAAGCAGAATAATTCAGGTTTCTGGAACATCAACAACACAACTGGAATATTCTGATTATCTTTACATTTATTTAACAAGGCCAAAACTGCACTCATTCTTATAATGGAAATAATGAACACATTAAACATTGAATATTATTAGAACTTGGGTTGCCTATCAAAGGCAGTATTTAGGTGGGAAAAGCCATGGGACACACAGTTGATAGAGACATTCTCAACACAAATACTCAACAATAATCTCAAGCTCAAAGTGTACAGAGGGCCTTACAATCACTTAAAAGAATTCAGATAATCCACTAAAAATATGAGGATGAAATCTGAACCTCATAGAAGATTTAAAAAAAAAAATATGAGAAAGGTTTCAGTGTCTTTAAGCATCCAAAAACAATGGAGCTGGGTGTGGTGACTCACTCCTGCAATCTCAGTCTCAGTGGGCTTAAGCACGAGAATTATAAATTCAAGGCCCTGGCTGCAGAGGATGGGCTGTATAGCAAGACCATATCCGGGGGTGTGGGGCGGTGGGGGAGGAAGAATGGGGTCAGGAAGAAGGTAAGGGAAGAAAGAGCAAAAATACAAAATCAAATTTTAACAAATCTACTGAAACACTTACATTTTTGTCTACTGTTTTACTTTGCTTTGTCTCAGTGCAGGGCTCCACAATTCCCAGACTGGCCTTGAACTTAAAGCAGTCCTCCTGCTTTAACTTCTAAGTGCTAGGATTACAACTGACCCAGTTAGTCTAACAAGGCTTAAGATTGAAAATACCCACATACCTGATGTTTGGGCAAATGTAGTTCAACTAGAGTTCCCTAAAGCTGCTAATAAGATATACATTGATAAAATCCTTTTATCATTTTACTTGGAAATATTTATTAAAGCAAAGTGTGTATACCTTAAAAACTATAACTTAGAGAGAGATTTTTTTTCCAAAAACTTTGTGTTCCTGTCTACCAAAAGGCATGTTCCCTGTTAACACCTGTAATCTTTTTACATTTTAATTTAATATTACTGTGTGTGTTTGTGTGTGTGTGTGTGTGTGTGTGTGTGTGTGTGTGTATGTGTGTGTGTGACACATGTGTATGAGTCAGGTACATATATGCAGGTCAGATGATGACTTTTAGGACTCAGTTATCTCCTTCCACCATGGGCTCCAGGGATTAAATTTATGAGGTTTGTTTTGCACGTTTTTTTACCCACTGAGCCATTTCATCTACCCTAGTCCTGTGGTCTTTATAAAAGCACAAAATAAAAAGAAAGAAAAGAGGGAAGAAAGGAAAGAAAAAAGAAAAAGAAAGAAAACCAACAAGTTTCCAAAACTCATAATATATAAAAATACATTTTAGCATATCAATGTAATAGAATACTACTCAATGATAAAAAATGGACTGAATTTGATTATCCATAATAATATGGATTAAATTATAGATCTGAAGTTAAAATTATTTTCTGAGGTAGAATCCACGTTGGGAAAGATGGATGCTTTGACTGCTGTTGACATGACAGGAAAAGGTATGAGTACAATACACACTTGGTAGACAAAGTCCCAGGTAGGCTTGAGTCTAATATTGAAGATCTGCTGAGGATATAATACTGCCAAATAACATCACAAGCTACAGAGAAATCTTTTATGAAAGGAAGTATCAATAATCAATGCAGCAAGCCTTACCGTGTACCATGAAATCACCACACTACACCTTAAGCTCTGCTTCTTACTCTTATCTTGCTATTTTTACCTCATCTCGCCATTGAACTTTATCCAGAAAGTTTAACTCATTTACATTTATTGTGAAAATTGTTATAATGAACTCTAAATATTTTATTGAATTTGATGTTTTGCTTCTGCAGTTCTTTATTTATCCATCTGTGCTTTCATATATTTTTAAGTGTAAATGGTTGTTCTCATCTTTTTAAATTTTCTAGCTACTCAATATCACTTTTTTCATAGTCACCCCAGACTGTTTTACAATCTGTCATTTATACATGCTATCATAGTCTAATATTTTATTTCTACTCAATGTGCCCTGAACATTTTAAAAATCATAACATTTATTTTTACATAATCACTAGCTAGATGTATCAAAAGAGTATACTTTTTGTATATTATCACACATTTTCTGAGTTCTGAAAAATGGACTTTAGAAATTCATTCTTCGTAAAAAGAGAACTTGGATGGCTAGAGAAGAAAGTAGATCTGAGAAGAGTTGGGAAAGAAATAAATATGTTTAAAAACATACGAAATTCTCAAAAATGTCTTTTTAAAAGCTTGTTTAAAATGATGAGATTTTCTTATTGTGATATAACATCTTTGCTATTGCAAAATATAGATGTATACACAGAAACCACACATTAAAATGGAGTTTAAGATACTTACCCAGCTTCCAACCTCTAGCTTTGCTATTGACTGGTTCTGCTTCAGAGTAGTGGTTGCTATCCTTTTTGCTCTAGTCTTTGTTTTCTGGTGACTTGTGGAGCGGGGAGGAAGCCTTGGGTGGAAGTGTAAAAAGAGGATGAAGAACTGAGTGAATGGATTGTTGTTTGCCATTTGCAAAGATGTATCAAGGACCTCAGTGCCTCAGTCCTATGGGAATGGCAAAGCCTTCTCCATGATGAGGCACAAAGGGACAGCAAAGCCTCCCTCTAGTCCAAGTATAAATGTTGACTGCATGCACAAGGGTTTATGAGTGATTGACCAGTGTATTTCCAAAACTACCAACTGCAGCTTCCTCCTCTGGAGTAACTTCAGCCTGAGAGTACCTGCCTGCAGGTTCTGGCTTGCTGTGTAGCAGGTGCCTCTCTCCTAGAGTCACCGCTTACTGCCTCCAGCTTTTCTGTCCGTGTGTCTGTCAGGTCTTTCTTGATCCGCTCACTGCCCCAGTCAGCTTTCCAGGAGCTCACTATACAAGATGCACTTCATTCTTTCTCCTTCTCTTGTGGGATTTGCAGTTCTCTCCCCCCAACCCCCATATTTATCAGTTTTGAGATCAGCTGAGCTTTGTGACCAGATCCTTAGCATTTTTTCATCTGTTTAAGAAAACTGAAGCCATTATATCTCTGACTTTTGTCAGGCACCTCTCTTTCTCAACATGTTGAATCTAGAACTATGGGGGAGTGTGGGCTACTCTTCCACACTGGTTTTATGTCTGCTTACCCTGTGCTTTGGAGAATGGTATTTATTTATTTTCAACTATGTGTTCGTGTGCCTGTGTATGACTGTTGTCTTAGGATTTCCATTACTGTAATAAAATACCAAGAGAAACATGATCTTTGGCAGGAAACGGTTGATCTGGCTTACACTTCCATATCATGGTCCATCATCAAAGGAACTCATGACATGACTGAAGCAGCACAGGATCCTGGAGGCAGGAGCTGATGCAGAGGCCATGGAGGGGTGCTGCTTACTGGCTTGCTTCCCCTGTTTTGCTCAGCCTACTTTCTTATAGAACGCAGGACCACCAACCCAGGGATGGCACCATCGACAATGAACCAGGTTCTCCCACATCAATCACTAATTAAGAAAATACCTCATAGACCTGTCTTAAAGAAAGAAAGAAAGGAAGAGAGAAAGAGAGAGAGAGAGAAAGAGAGAGAGAAAGAAAGGAGTGAAGGAGGGAGGGAGGAGGGAGAGAGGAAAGAGAAAGAAGAAAATGAAGTACTTCTGACTTTGCAGAGAAGCAGGGCATTATATATTATATACTATATTTCTACATGTATATATACTACATATATATTTCTAATGTATGTATACATTGTATAATATATACTATATTTCAAATGTATACATACATTATATAATATATACTATATTTCAATATGTGTTTTTCTATTTCTCATTTCTTCCTATATCTCAACTCTTTTATTTTGGAATTATGAAGAATGAATACTTCATATATTTATCTCTGTATAATTATAACAACTAAACCAGAAGAGGTCACTAGCTTTTGAGCGAGTAGGGGAGATGTGGGAGGAGTTAGAGGGAGGAGAGGAAGGGGTAGAAATGATGTAATACACTACTCATGTATGAAATTCTCAAAACAATGGAAAGCAAATTTTAAAAACAATAGACGCTTGACTATTTAATATTTGAGAGACTCTTTGGAATTCTGTCCCTTCATGCGTGCCATCTGAATCTTATATTGTCTATTCTGGCCTGAGCAGTACCATTCAGGAGCCTTTGGGGCTTATCCTCCTGTGGGCTTGGTTTTCTCTGTGACTGTTTTGCCGTGCTCACCAGTGCTATGGGTCGGCATGTCTCGTTATAAATGTCTCATCATTTGAGGGAGTCACCTCTCATATCATGTCTACTCTGTCACACATCATTCACCTGATTCTAGAGTTCATTTTTCCCACTGGGCTTAATCGAAAGCAAGCAGTAAATAATACAGTGTATTTTTTTAGTGTGATGCAACTTTCATGGGTTTCTTCTTAAAGAATGCAGTCTTTTCATAGATACCTTTGGAGGGAGGACACATTATTAAAGCTAAAACAAGAAGTTGACCAAACTAAGAATGTTCTCCAAACAATGTAGGCTGCCTTCCTTATCCCCTCCCCTCATCCACCTAGCCAGTCACAGCTCAGATGAAACTGGAAGATGGGCTGCCATGAGTTCACAATCCCTTTAGTCACAAGGCAGTTGGAGGGGATTGGAAAGGATGCCAGGAGACAGTCAGCAGGAAAATGTCAAAGTTTTCTGGTTCCCTTCCTGTGTTTCCTGAAGCCAACAGCAAGACTCTGCTTCTGACTTTCTGTTTACAGATCCCCAGGAAGGTGTTGGCCCAGCACTCCTACTGACCAAATGTCCTGCTGTCATTCTGGATGATACTTGATGGGGGAAGTTAAATTCTTAAGCTCATCACCAACTCTACCCACAAATGTGCTTGAATGAGTCCGCAGCAGATATTGCTCAGCAGATATTACTCAGCAGATATATATATATCTGCCCTCAACAATAAGACATTAGAGAGTACCCACTTCTGCCTGTTTTCAGTTGCTTTAGCAGAATGCCTTAGGCTGAGTAATTTATAAAGAAGTTTATTTTGGCTGCATCTAGCTAAGGCTTCATGATATTGTGACTCACGATAGAGAAACAAAGACAACAGTATGGTGTCTCATGAATGACACAAATGGACAACATGGCAATACACGTGTAACAATACACATGTGCTTGTTGTAACTAAAACAATGATCTGAGAAGAGCTCAGAGAAGAAAAGCCTCACTCCATGGCTTAAACATCTCCCAGGAGACTCACCTCCTGGACCGTGGACTGTGGCACTGGAGTTAAGACTCTGGCACACTCTTCTGATGGAAATACTCATATTTCAGCAGCATCATTCATTCCTAGATACATCAGAGAACAAAGAAGAGGGACATCCGGGGCAGAGGAGATAGGTGGCTAGCCAATCATAAACAAGGAAGTAGCTGTAACATGGAAAACAGAGGACAGTAAGAGAGATAGGATGGAGGGCATCTGAGGAAACCACACAGAGAAATCAATGTGTGAGAGTGAAGGAGCTGAACCACACAGCCACATAGATTAGTAAGGGGTTGGGACAAAGTGGAACACCCAAAGCTTCGAATCCAAACAAGTCCCTATGGAGGTATTTGATACACTGCCATGGAGAGGGAAGGCTGGGCAGAGGGACCAGGACAATAGATTGGAGAGGTCACAGAGGCATGTCTAGTAGAGTCCTGAGAAGACATCAGATTTGATAGTTATTAAAATGGAGACGAGGAGCTACAGGGAGTCTGGAAGAGGAAATACTTAACTACACCTCATATACCTCACAAGATCACTTGGTCAACACACAGGAACACAGAAGTATGGAAGGCAACTGGCACTCCTGAGACTAAGTTAATGGCACCCAAGATCACTGAACTTTCTGAGTGGGTGCAGCACCCCAAGGCAGCACACAAGAATCACATTGCTTGAGATGATACTTTTAAAGTCCCAGTGTTGAGCTCACACCATAGACAGATCTGGAATAGGTGCCAAGCACCATGGCTTTACAGATTTCCCCAAGGGGCACGATATGCAGCTGGGTCGCCAACTTGGAATCTTGGAACTCTTGGCAGAGGAGTTTTGTTTTGGTTGCATCCATGGCTTGGATTTGTCACATGCTTGTGCACCACATTTCAGTTGTTCTAAGACTCAGATGGAAGGATGCACTGTAGAAGGGAGAGGGGAACATGTGGAATGGGTCGCTGTCAGGAACGGCTGCTGCTCCCACCTACTCCAAAGTCACCAGGCTATGAAACTATGGATTAGCCCACCTACTGGTTTTATCCCAAAGTCCAGTTTATCTTCCAGAATGCAGCCCTTGAGGAAGTCTGTTTACCTCTGCATGGACCCTGTCTTGCCCCCAGATGACCACAAGGCTGCACTGAAGCTGCTGAGTAAATGACACATGGCCAGCTGCCATTTTGGAAGTAGGTAGAATTCCGGTCCCTCATCTGTCTGGCCTGATAGGTAGAGCTCATACACATGTAACAAGCCATGAAGAGCAGTGTTTCCACTGTAGAGCTAGGGCCACCAACTGGCCCCACTGCAAGCTCCTGACATAGAACACCCAGACCCAAATCCCAACCATGGGAAGGGACTGGCCTTGTTCTGCTTTATTCAACCCAGAGCCACTGACCACATGTGGCTCCCAAACAGTTAGAAACTGTGACATTTATTTGAATTCAAAGTTCCATTCTTGAAAAGCTTCTAAGACTGTGCACTTGTGTATGTGTGTGTGTGCGCACACACACACACACACACACACACACACACACACATATGCAGGTCTCAACTATAGTATTAGATTTCCTTTTTCAAATAGGAATTTTGTGAAAACAAAATATAGATGGATTCAAGTCAAAAGTAGCATAGTAGCCCACGATAGTGTCGCATGCCTTTAATGTCAGCACTGGAGAGGTAGAGGCAGGAGGATCTCTGTGACTTTGAACTTGTGTAATGATTATACATCCCAGTCCCTGGAGACTTAGACCTAGAGTCTCAGAACTCAGAGGGCTGAGACAAGAGGATTCCACATTCAAGGCTAGCCTGGGCTTATATAGCCAGACCAACTCCCAAAGCACAAAGTCTGTTATGGCTTGCGGTGAGCAATGAGATCTTTCTGCTATCGTGGAAAGCTGTAGAAACTCACTTCCCACTCCTGGACTATCTTCAGTTCTCATTCGGCCTCAGGGACTCCTCCAGAGGCCCCGGCTGACAGAGCCCAGCATAGTCCCGTCTGGAAAGGCAGAAACTGTCAGTACCCAGCTGCAAAATTACAGTGTAAGAGGTGCATTTGACAAGATAGAAATAGCCAGCACAGTCGTTTTGTATTCTTTTGTGGTTGCTTATCATGGGAAACAAGTTGCCTTTTTGATATTTGTGTTACAAAAATACACTTTTTCTATCTGTGATCTGTCCTTCACTTTTAATGCCTTTGAAAAAGACTAATATATTTCTAACACACACACACACACACACACACACACACATATATATGCATGTTAAGGTGAGTTTATGTATATCATATGATTATGTGCATAGAAGTGCCCCTGGGCTGGGTTTACATGCAGTTCTGAGCTATCTGATGTGGGTGTTGGGAACTGAGTTCAGATTCTCTGCAAGAGCAGCAGGTTCCTTATATGCTGAGCCATCTCTCCTGTCTTTTAATAAGCAAGACACTTTGCCTTGAAGACAGTTTCATGTATCAATCTTCTTTGACAGTGGTGCTGTTTATATCTGTTTAAGAAGTCTTTTTTCTTGTTTTCCTTTCAATTTAGACTTACAGTCAATCGAGAGTAGACAATTGTGTATGGGTGGGATGGGGCGAGGTGGAGACTAAGTGGCCTTTCCCATCTATGGCTGTCCTGCTAACCCAGCAGTGTTTATTGAAAGGATCTCTCTGTGGTGTGAGTTCTCTTACGAATCCAAGACATTCTCTCTGTGTGTGTGTCTCTCTCTGTCTCTCTCTGTCTCTGTCTCTGTCTCTGTCTCTGTCTCTGTCTCTCTCTCTCTCTCTCTCTCTCTCTCTCTCTTTCTCTCTCTATCTTGCTCTCTCCTCTTCCTATTGACAGTTTTCCCCACCGCTGAGCTATCCCAACAGTTGTTGTAACTTTGTGCTCTCTTTGATAACCAATAAAATAATACATCTACCTTTTTCTTAAGACTTGCTTCTACTATCTTTAGGCCTTCAATGCTTCTTTAAAAATTAAACTAAGCTGTTAATTCCCTCTCCCTCAAAATCCTGGTGTTTTGATTTGAAGTATATTAAGTATATAAATTATTTGGGGAGAAATAGGAAAGCTAAAATCTAACACAACAATATGCATTTGTTTGTAATTTAATAATGTATACTATATTTTAATTGTGTTATATTTTACAATGTAACAATGTATTTCAGATTCTATAATTGTGATTTTTAAAGATTTGACTTTATTACTTTTAATTATAAGCATGTCCTGTGCACATGTGAGTATGTGCACATGAACGTAGTGCCCACAGAGACCAAAAGAGGGTGTTACATCCTCTGGAGCTGGAATTACAGGTGACTCTAAGCCATCCAACACAAGAGGCGAGCTGGGAATCAAACTGAGATTCTCTGTAAGAGTGGGACATACTCTTTAACTGTCAAGCCATTTCTCCAGTCCCAATATAATGGTGATTATTAATATTTTATCTTTACTGGCACAGAGGCCTGACCTACCTCTTATAAGATGTTTTCTATGCTGTGACTATAGTTGTGGTCCATTGCTTTTTCACTTTCCATGGTCCTGGGTATTGAACCAGAGCTTATAATTCTACCCAGGAACCCAAATGTATAGATTTCTAGCTCTCTTACACTTACTTTTATTAATGTTGCAAAACAAGACTATTTTTATTTTTACCATTTGATACATTTTCAAATGTGCATGGGTCTGTTTGCAGACTCACTATTTTTCAAGCATGAATTTAGATGTTTCCATAAAATATAACCAGCCTATTTGGATATACTTTAACTACTGTGTTTTCGTAGTAAATCTTGATGACCTAAGTCCTTCGTTATTTTTTTCTTGAAACTGTACTGACACTCTTTTTTCCTGTATATGCATTAGAATAACATTGCCTGGTTCTATACTTCAATATGTTGGTTTCAAATATGTTGAAATGACTAATTAATTTAGAAAGATTTATACTTTTTGAGTATTGATCTTTTTATCTTAGAAATATAACATTTAATCTATTCCTTAAGGCTTTTTTAAAAAAATCTCAAACCTTTGTAGATTTTGAGAGAGACAACTGGATACGGGCGATGGGGGGTGGGGCATCTCTGGAATAATCTAGGTTAATGGAAACTCCCAAAAATCTATGAGAATCACCCTAGCTAAGTCTCCTAGCAAGGGGGGATATGGAGCCTGAGTTGGCCATCTTCTGTAGCCAGGAAAGTCTTCCAATGAAAGGATTTGAACACCAATCCAGCCGTAAAACATCCAACCTACAATATGTCCTGCCTACAAGATGTACAGGGATAAAGATGGAGCAGAAATTGTGAGAATGGCTAGCCAATGACTGGTCCAGCTTGCGACCCATGCTGTGAGAGGGAGCCCACCACATTGTTAATGATTTTCTGCTATCTTTGCAGACAGGAGCCTAGCACAACTGTCATCAGAAAGGCTTCATCCAGCAATGGGATGGAAACAGATGCAGAGACCCACAGACAAACATTGAGGAGAGTTTGGGGAATCCTGTGGAAGAAAGGAAGGAAGGACTATGGGAGCCAGGGGGGTGAAGGATATCACAAGAAAACCTACGGAATAAACTACAGAATGAACCTACAGAAGAACCCACAGGGGCTCCCAGAGACTGAAGAAGCAACCAGAGACCATGGGCCTGACCTAGGCCTTCTACACATGTGTAACAG
Organism: Arvicanthis niloticus; assembly: GCF_011762505.2. NCBI lineage: Eukaryota > Metazoa > Chordata > Mammalia > Rodentia > Muridae > Arvicanthis > Arvicanthis niloticus. The sequence continues at coordinate 12,918,882 of NC_047658.1, forward strand.
ATGTGCAGCTTGGTTTGCATGTGGGACTCCTAAAGAAGGAGCTGACTGTGACTCTGTTGCCTGCCTTTGGATCCCTTTCACCTAACTTGGCTGCCTTGTCTAGCCTCAATAGGAGAAGATGCTCTTTGTCTGACTGCAGTTTGATATGCCAAGGCTGGTTGACATTCACAGGAGGCCTCCCCTTCTCCTCCGAGGAGAAAAAGAGGAAGGGTGGGGGAGGGTAGCTTGAAGAACTGAAAGGAGATGAGGGAGGGAAGCTGAAATCGGGATGGAAAGTAAATAAATAATTAATAACAAATAAACAAAACTTCTTTTATTGTTCATGTGTATGTGTATCTGTGCATGTAAATGCAGTGCCCATGGAGGCCACAAAAGGGTATTTTATCCCTGGGGCTGGAGTCACAGGTGGTTGTGAACCGCTGGATTACTGGGAAATCTGCTTGGGGCCCCTACAAGAGCAGCAAATGCTTTTAATACTGAAGCCAGGTCTCTCCAGCCCCAATTCATAGCTTTTTTTTTTTTTTTTTTTTACAAACTTTTTTCTTTTATAAAGTTTTATTTTTACATTAAGTTTTACGCAAGTACCACAGTAACACAAACTAAAAATTTAAATTATATTAAAAATCAATATACCCAGAGACTCTCATTGTCTTCCCTGACCCTTAGCCTACCAGATATTAGCTTTATTAGTTTCTTGTTTGTCCATATAGTGTTCCTGTAGGCAAAAAAATCAACCGTGCGCATACGCCCAGCATATGCTCTGCTTGGGACCCCACCGGTAGTGCTATTCCAAACCAGGGGTTAAGGTTCATCTCGTTGACCCACTCCTTCCTTCTTCTTCATGTGGGTGTGTGTGTGCATGTATATGCATGTGTGTGAGTGTGTTTTTTGCATGTGTTATGGTTATATGTATGTATATGTGTGTATATATATATGTATACAAATGTATATATGTGTATGTATATATATATGTGTATATATATATATATGTGTGTGTGTATGTGTATTTATATATATTTTCCTATACACGTTTATACTTTTTCTGTCACTCAGCAATACCACATCTTCCTCTTCCCCACCCCGTCTTGTCCCTTTTGGGTAGATATGTGTCCATTATGACCCCATTGCTGTATAACACCAGAACATGTTGTCATCCCAGAAGACTCCGTATCCATCAAGCTGTAGCTCCTTATTTCTGTCTCTCCAAACACCCTACCAGGTACCTTTCTGCTATTCTTCTCTAGGAATGGACTGTCCCACGTATCACAGATAAGCAGAATTAACCTAACTCATAGATAATTAGATTATGTCACGTAGCATAGCATGCTCAGGGGCTGTTAGGGTTCACGTGTCTTTTTGAAGGTTGAATAATATTCTATAGTATGTACATACCACGCGCCATTTATCTATTTTATAAGCATCACTGGAGTTCATTGTATCTTCGGTTGCTGTAAGTAAAGTGCCCTGAATGTGACTATAGATATGAAAGATAACCTTGGGCTCCTGCTTTGAGTTCCTTCATTTGTATCCAGAAGTGGTTCTTTAATTTTTTTTTCAAGGACTCATGCTCCTCCTTTTTAGACTCTAGCTTCCATTCAATAACAGACAGTGAGTTCTCTGCCTATATATACTTCAGAGACTCTCTGACTGCTATCTGAGCACCCCTGCTGGGTCTCTTCACCCCCTGGGCCCTAGAAGGAACCTAGAGCTTGTGATTAGTCAAGGGAAATTCAATTCCTTCCCAAACATTTTCCTCATGGGAAAATTACATCACCTTCATGACAAAGAGCAAATAACTATACCTAACAGCCATGCTCCCATGGTAGAAAACACCAGACTTTCCTTTGGAAACACCCATGTACCATAGAAGTCCATATGAGACCTTAGCATCAGTGTCTGTTGGGGGGGGGGGAGGGTAGCAGATCTCACTATGTAACCAGATTGGTCTTGAACTCACTCTCCTTGTGTGCCAGCCTCTTGAGTGGTAGGACTAAGCCAACACACCCTATTTTTCCCCAAAGCTAATCAACACTGAAGCCCCCTACAACCCCTACCTCTCTCTCTCCTTCTCTCTCCATCTCTCTTTCACCACCTCTGCATCTCAGTGGACACCAGTGAGAACAATCTCATAGCAGCAGGTTTCCGGCATCAACTGCCTGTTAATCTCTGTCTTTACTCCCCAAATCTCTTAGCCTCTCATACTCCTCAGCCTTTCCTGTGATTCTCCCCAAAAAAAATCCCTGTTGACCTATGATGTACAGACTGATCTATCAAGCATGGAGATTGCAGCTGCAGAGCTGAGAAAAGCATCTAGGCTAGCCTCCTGCTAAAAAGCTGTCCTGCAGGCACAGTTCTGGGACCTCTGGGCCTCCAGTATCTTCCTCTTTCCTTTGTGTAAGAGTAGAGCTGACAGCCAGCGACATCCCAAGAAGACAAAGGAGGACACGTACTGCCTCTAAGAGGTAAGCCATCTCTTCCAGGCCCTTCCAGTATCTGGTGAAACACTGAGTCAGCCAGCAGGGCTGTGGTGAGTCTTTACCAAATCAACGTGCAGAGATATGGATGAAATCCTAGGCAATTTGGGGTTTTCTCTGCTGAAACAGACAGTTAGCTAGATAATTAACTGATTCAAGAAGTGAGGAATTGACAGCATTTTTGAGAAATATATAAACTGACAGAAGCTAGGCTCCAATGCATGCAAAGGAAACAGGCTTTGTTGAATACTTCCCAGAGAACTACAGAATGCCATCAAACAAATGTGGATCATTCCACGAGTTCCTCCCAGTAGCCAAGTGGCGACCCAGCCCTGCACAGTTCTGCAAGGCAACTGACTCTTAATAGGTTAGATTATGAAGAGACTTAGTGGAGGGCATTACCTCAGACATTATCTAGGAATTCCCGAGCACTAAATATGGCTGCCAAAAAACAGCCCATAGAACATGGTTCCCACTGGCATCAGCACCATCGTGGAAATCTACTAGAGGATGCTCAACCAGGTCCACCTTATGCCAGACAGCCCTATCTTCTTAATTCCTTTTAACCAGCATTTCCAATACACGAGGAAAAGAACTGAGGCCAGTGACTTTCTACAAACACCTGCTGCTGTCCCTCAGAAGCAGGCAAGGACTCTTGACCTCTGCATCCCTCTTTGACACTGGATTCTGGAAGGCTTGCTAAGAATGAGCATCAGTGTGTGGGTAAAACTGGCTGTACTGTGGGCTTTCCTTTGAGATAGAACATTCCAGCTTGCAGAAAAACTCATTAAGATGTAGGGTGTTTTAATGTGTGAGGAAACTTTCTACTCTGCAAAGAAGTTCTTTAAAACCTCAGGAAGTAAGCAACTCAGTAGCTTCAGGAAGTCCCTGAAACTCACCCACACTCCTGTGAGAAGTGCCAATAAAACTCATTGGTCCACCAAGTTGTTCTTCAGCGGTATCGGTACTTTGGTCTGTCATTGATTCTCTATTTGAGGTGAGTAGTTGTTCATTCAAAGCTCCATGCCAATAATGTCACAGAGCACTGACCCAGTTGGATACTCCTGTCAAAAGACAGAGACTCTGGGTCTTTCCAAGATTTCCCACAGAAACCCCTATGTTTCTATTCCAGTTGGCAGCTGGTTGCACCAAGCATGGAGAGGTCCAGGAGGTTGTGTTCATAACTGTACTGATATAAACCTCAACCCTGGCACTGCATCAACACGGGCATTCACAGAAGCTACTCCATCTCTCTGAGCCTCAGTCACCATCTCTAAAACCTCACATCAAATGTTTTCCCCCTGGAGGTAATTGGGAGAATGTTGTAAAAGCACATTCTGAAGGTTCTGGTAAAGTCTAATGTCTAGAAACTACTTGGTGAAGGATGACCTAGATGCCACTCAAAATGATCAGAGTGTCTGCCAGTTTTTCTTCTCTGTAACAAAACAACATTCCTTGAGCAATTTAGGAGCAAGGTTTGTTTTGGTTGATGGTTCAGAAGGGGCTCCAATGGGGACTGGTCCTATTGTTACATCAGGCCTACAGCCAAGCAGACATATCATCATGGTGGGAGTGTGTGACAGTGGAAAGCAGCTCTACTCTTGGGGGTCAGAAAGCAGAAAAGAACAAAGAGGAGGGACCCAAAGGCAAGACATCTTCTACAGAGTCACACCTGCAGAAACCCACTTCTTTCAGCCAGGCTTAGCTTCTCTACTCTCATCCCCAGGCCCAGTCAGTTGCTGAGCCATCAGTAGATGGAGCCATTGAGGGGTGACAGCTCTTGATCTAATACCCTCTGGAAAGTACCACCAGCTGGAGACCAGGTCTTCAGCTCATCAGTGTTTTGAGGAGACATTCCATATTCAAGCTTCTGCAGTCAGCTCTGGTCCATATGTCATAACTGCTAGATCCAGGGTCTGGATAACTTTACCACTAGAAAGAATACAAAGTCTTGATTACTGTAGCCAAAAGCAAGACTGAAGAGTCAGCAAAAGATATAGTGGGTCCTGTGGACCCTGTGAGGCTGTTCTCCTTAAAAAAAGAAGTTCCCAATGAGTGGTGGACCCTAGGCTGAGTACCAAGGGTAGAGGTGGTAGGGAGAGATGTGACAGCCATGTGTTCATATGGGAGAACATCACAGAGAGCATGCATGGCTAAGCATCTAGGATCTCAGTTCTTTGGAGTTTCTCATGGTCCCGTGCATGTACAGGCACATTTTTAAAATTCACTTTGTAATTGTGTATTAGTGTATTACCAGTGCTCTCAAACTGCTAAGCCATAAGAGTCGCAATCTTATGGGCATTAATAAATAAATTTATTTATTTATTTTACCAATTTTCCTGTTGGAAGGGAAGGCTGTGGGAGAAACCATCTGAATCTTGGTCCTGTAATAATCCAAACAACTGGCAGGTACATGACATGGAGCCCAGAATCAGAACACGCATGTTGCATAAATTAGCAAATTATTTGGAAAACCATAATGATGTACCGAGCTGAGTTCCCCAGGAGCCAGGTCTCAAGGCAGGTATTCAAAGGCAACTGGTTCATTTGAGAGGAAAGGAAACAGTGGTGAGCATCGGCAAAGGAGACGAGACAAGAAGAAGCAATAAGAAGAGCTTGCATCGTGGGCATTTTCCCACCTTGGATGAGAAACCATAATCCTCAGGGGAGCTGAGGATGGGAGTCAGTGTAGATATGTGCCATCTATCCATCTCCTAAGGGGTCAGTGAGCAGAGTTTTTTCTAGTCAGACCCCTTCAGTCTTTGACCCACATGCCTTCCCAAGGAGTGGGAAAGGCAGATTCCCATATACTTGATCTGGGGACAAAAAGGAATCTTTTAGTCACCAGGGAGTGGCCTGCAGCAGATAGAAGAGAGACCTGGAATCTTCCTCACCAGGTTCTTCCAATGGATGCTGTGGGAAAAATATGACTGGGGATCCCAGGGTTCCTCCTGCCATGCTGTGGGTAGTCGGCTGAGAACGCTCTGGGTTCCTCCAGCTGGAAGTTGGGCCCGGCTGCTCATTAACTAAAAGCCTCTCCCCAGCTCCTCATGGTTCCTCATGGCGGTGCAGGCCCCAACACACGAGGAAGTCCTTGGGTTTCCAAAACCGGTTTATTGACATGGCGGATGGTAGATGGATCTGGATGCATACCCCCTAAACCCAGGGTGACCTGAGTTAAAAAGGGAGGGGAGGAGAGGGAGGGGCTGGGGAGGAATGTTTAATCGGCTCCACCTCTGGCCTTCAGGTACCTCATTAGTATGTAAATCTCTCTAGGGCCTGTTCACGCCCTCCACCTTTGTACAGGACTGAAGGGTGAAGGTGGAATGGAGATTAGACCTCCTGTTAGGCCCGACAGGATAATTACCTTAGGCTGCACAGATGGATGGTCCTAGTGAAAACTCAGAGGCTCACAAAGCAAATCCAAGGGTCGTGAATGTGGAAAAGAGACCTGTAAAAGGATGAGGGGTTGACAAGAGAGAGGAGGTGACTGTGCCTACTCTACAACCCAGGCTGACCTGGAACTAGCAGTCCTCTTGCTTTGGCCTCTTCAGTATCTGAGGGAGCAGTTGTGTACTGCAAGGCCTAAGCAAAAAGAGTCTTGGATGCTGAGAGATATTGACTCTTGTGCAGTACATAGAGTGTAGTAGTTGTAGAACTTTCCAGGACGCTAGGAGACATATAAGAGTCCACATTTTAATCAGTCTTAGCTGTGTGAAAACATAGATTATTTCTTCAGCTATGTTTTTATTTCCAGTGTGGGAAACTGAGCCCAGCACATCACGAATGCCATGCAAATGCCTTTCATCTTGGGTGGGGCCTGCAGAAAATTATACTGTGTTGTTTTTAATTGGTTTGGCTCCCAATGACTTCTGTGTTTGAATCCTTGGCCCATGGGGAGTGGCACTATTAGGAGGCATGGCCTTGTTGGAGGAAGTGTGTCACTGTGGGGGTGGGCTTTGAGGTTTCTATGTTCAAGCTCCACCTGGTGCTGAATCCAGTCTCCTCCTGGCTGCCTTCCGATCAAAATGTAGAACTCTCAGCTAGCTCCTTCTCCAGCACTGTGTCTGCCTGCATGCTGCCATGCTTCCCCCCATGATGATAATGAACTAAAATTCTGAAACTGTAAACCAGCTCCAGTGAAATGTTAGCCTCTGTAAGAGTTGCCTTGCTCATGGTATCTCTTCACAGCAATGGAGAGCCTAGCAAGATACATACTAAGGAGGGATGTGTGAGAGAGCTTCACAGATGGGTGGACCTTTGCCCTGTTTTCTATCTCATGATTTTTTGTTGTTGCTGTTGTTATTGATTTTTTGTTGTTGTTTGTTTCTTTCCAAACACTAATAAAACAAACTCAGGATCTTGTGTTCAGGTTAGCTTTTATGTCATTTGACAAGTTTAGTGTCACACCGGAAAAGGGAACCTTGCTTAAAAAAAATTGTGTTGGGGCTGAAGAGATGGCTCAGCAGTTAAGAGCACTTGCTGTTCCTGTAAAGGAACCAAGTTCAATTCCCAGCACCTAGTACGTAGCTCACAAGTATCCATAACTCTAGTTCTGTGGAGTCTGATTTTTTTCTTCCAACTTCCTCAGGCACTAGGCAGGCACAAGTAACAGACATAGGCTGGCAAGGTTCTTGTGCACATCAAATAAATATTAAAACAGAGAGAGAGAGAGAGAGAGAGAGAGAGAGAGAGAGAGAGAGTTAGAGTTCTATCATCCAGACCTGTAGCTATGACTGGGAGAGAATGTCTTGATTGCTTTGATTGCTTTGAGAGGGCTGAGCCCACTGTGGGTGCCATCATCCCAAGGCCTGGTCCTGGTGTATCATGAACCAATGAATGAGACAGCAGTAAGCATCACTCTTCCCAGGCTCCTGTCCCAGGTCCCTGTTCTTATTTCCCTCAATGATTGCTGTGACCTACAAGTGCAAGATGAATAAACCCTTTTGTCCCCAAGATGCCTTAGATCATAGCGACAAAAAGCAAACTATTCTTTTTTCAGATAAGGAAACTTTGAAATATATTCAGTAATACAGTGGGATGGTGACCATTTCTTCAAAGCTAGCCCCTGAGTCCACACTTGTAGAAAGATCCAGGTTAGCAAAGGATGGTAGCAATCTGGGTGTACAGCTCCTGACATCACTCCTGATGTGAACAGTCCCCAAGGCCTCCCCTTTTTTCTCTCCTCTCTAATCTTGCCTCTCCGCTGAAGTGTTTGTTACCTTGCCATCCTTGTTAGCATCCAATTGACAGGCGGAGTTCACTTCTGTTTTCTTGCTTTATTCCCCTAAGCTTCTGTATAGCTTGAGCCTGAAGGCAGGAGGAAGGGGTCTTACTTCAATGTGATTCCCCAGACTGGCATGTTACAAAGTCTCTCATTCTGGAAACTATGGAAACCAATGGGCAACAACAATCCAATCCAGGCAGGATGGCAAAGAGTCCATACCATTCAGGAATGGGGGTATGGGCCATCCAGAGAAAGAACCAAGCTGCTGGCTGTGGGCTAAGCAAATACAGAATGGGGGAGGTAGAGAAAGATAGTTATAGCTCTCAGCTAAGGCCACGTGACAAGCTGTGAAATGAGAATTGCGATTAACATAAGTTCTCTGTCTTTTTAAAAGAATGTTTGTGCTGTTTGCAATTTCTTCCTTTATATCTTTATATTATGTTCAACATATATATGTTACACATAACATCAATTGAAGTAATATCAGTAGTTATGTGTTCTAAGTCTATATTATCATATTTAAGTTATGAGACACTGAAGGACTAATCATTCCTCAAGGGACTTTGCTACCATTCTAATACATAAATGCATACACACACACAAACACACACATTCACACATGAATACACACATGTACACACACACATTCACACATGGATACACACACAAACATAAAGACAAACTCACACATACATACTCACACAGAGAAACACATACACACAAACACACACATACACACACTCACATAGACTTACACACTCACACACAGAGAGACATATACACTCATGCGCGGACACACACATGGACACTCATACATGCATATACACTCACACTCACACACACATGTACACACAGAAACACAGACACATATACTCACAGATACACACACACTCACACACACATACACAGGAATGCACACACACACACATATACATACACACATACACCTATATGATGTGTTTATGGTCGTAGATGGGATAGCTATGCTAGGTAGAATAATCACCTGTTATTGTTTTTATTTGGAAATTAAATATGAAATGAGGAAATGTGATTGTCTATCGACTTGGCAAGGGGAGGATTTGGGATGGCTGATCATGGTTGTCAACTTAACCACATCTAAAACCTACCAAAATCCAAGCTGCTGAGAACTCCTGAGAGGAATTTTTCTTGATTCAATTATTTGAAGTAGGAAGACCCACCCTCGGTGTGGGTGGCGTCTTCTACCGGCAGCTCCCACACACAAAAGGAAAGGAAAGGGAGGAACTTTGTTTTTCTCCTGCTTGTCCTCACCCTCGCCAGCAAGTTTGTCTATCGTGTGACTAAGGCAGTCCTTCACCAATATTAGAAACTATTTCTTGGGATTCCAACATAGACTGAAGATCAGCAATGGTCCAGGACTCCAGTGCCAGCCTGGGACTGCTGAGACATTCAGCTTTATATACTGAACAACTACTGGGATATATATATACATGTGCATGCACATGAGCGTGCATGTACATGTAGATGTCTGTGTATATCCATATGAATGATTGACCTCTGAATGATATGAATATATACATACATATATATATATGTATATATATGATATGAATATATACATATATACATACATATATATGTATATACATATATACATATACATGTGTGTATATATATGTACATATATGCATATGTACATATATATGTCACATTCGGTTTCTTTTGGGAACTCTGACTAACACAGGAGATTAAGGTAAAAGGATCACAAGTTTAAGACCTGTCTGGGGTTACAGAGTGAGTTCCAGGACAGCTTGGGCAACTTAGAAAGATTATCAATAAGAAATACAAGGAGGGATAGAAGCATGGCTTAATAGTAGAATACTTAGCTAGGAGCCACAAGTGACTGGCTAGGGCCATGGCTCAGTGGTAGAGCACCTGCCTGGAATCCACCAGTGAGGAGCTGGGTGTTGTTCAGTGGTTAGAGAACCTACCTAACAAGCATGAAATTCGGAAGTCAAAATTCAATACTGCCAAATAAAAATAAGAAAGTCATCACTTGAGGGCTTCAGCTCACTGCTTCCTAGAGCAGCCACCCTGAGAGACTGCAACACAGAACACTGACCTATGGATGCAGAACTTTACACACAGGGATGATCACACCCATCAGGCCTTTCAGCCCTGGTCTTGAGGCTAGCATAGTCTACATGAGAGCATTTTATCTTTGGCCCACACTGCTCCTGTAAGAGAAAGCACCAGTCACAAGTACAAATCTCATGAGATTTGTAGGAACAGAAGAAATTTTAGCCCAGAGAACCAGGCCAATGATTCTCCTTGGAGACCAACATGAAGGACTAAAATGCTTCTGCATCCCTTGTCTTTCATTCAGAAGCATCCACCTTAGAAAGTGGGGTAGAGGATTGGTCAGCTTCATCTTATTCCTGGTGTCAGTCACAAAACTGGCAGGTCTCCCAGGAAGAAGGATTTTCAAAGGCCTGTACTGACCACAACCACAGTTTGGTGGGATTTTCAACAGGCTGCAGCTGTACTGAACTGCCATGGTGCATCCCTGTTACATGCTGGGTTGTCCACTCAGAGTCATAAAACAGTCACTTCTGGTATTTCTTCAATCAGAAAGCATAGAAGAAGCAAGAACACATAGCTCAGCTTTTAAGAACTCAAAAGAAATGGTTAAAAAAAAAATGAAACACAACTGGATGAGAGCCAAAACATTATTTGTCATGCTTTCAGAGTTTCTCTTTCAAGCCCACAGAGGAGTAGGAACACTGTGTCCAAGGGTGTGTGAAAACCAACATCCTGCAGCTGCAGCACAAAAGCTCAGAGATGAAATTATGAGTGTTGATAAATCTCCCTCTGCAAATATGTCTTCTGCTTTGGAATACTTACAAATACCACATATAAATGAAAATAGATGGAGTTGGAGTTGTGTTTGATTTTTTTTATAAGATTTTATTTTATGTGTATGAGTATTTGCCTGCACATGTCTGTGCACCATGTGTGTGTAGTGCCCACACATGGCCAGAAGAGGGCATTTGATCTCCTGGAACTGGAGTTATAGATGGTTGTGAACTCCCTTGGTATGCTTTGATTAGCTGGCTGATTGTAGGTAGGAAGAATCAAAAACAATCTTTGCAATAACCTAGCAACAACAAAGTGACCCTTGGCTCCTTCCGCACAATGGTCCTTCAATAGAAAAGAGTTTCGAGCATGATATCTCACCAGTGATCCCGGCTGTTTTCTCTCTGACTCTGACCAGTCATGTTGAAGAAAGCCAAGAAATTCCCACAAGGAGAGGACATAGAGAAGCAGTCACAGGCTCTCCCAGTCATCATGGTTGGCAGCTTTAGCAGCAGCAGCAGCCCCAATTGTTGGCAACATGCACTGTGGCTTCGTGTTTCCAGGATGGTGGGACCCAGAGATGGTCCACATCAAGTAAAGCCACACCTTCAAAACTTGTAGTACTAAATTCTACAAAATCTTTAGGTCATGGCCAAATGCCAAGAGTCTTGACTTACCTTGTCAGATGTGTGTAAAATAAGAGAAGGAAAGCCATCCTCATTGACCATCTCCAGTGTCTCGGCCTCATACGAAGTCATAAGATGGGGGCCCTGCTTGGCACATCAGAGATGTTCTGGAAGTGCATGGAGGAGAAGAGCAAATTCTTCCTAATGAGGAAGAAGCCCTAGATGGGTAAGAGTTACATAGGTTTATAAATAATAAAGAACCTTGCATAATACAGGTAGCATAGGGTCTGAGAAACATAGTCACACAATGAGGCTTCTTCACCAGCTTATTTAGTCCCTGAGAATTTCTCTTGTTTAGTTTCTCTTTAGTGAGTAGAAGAGTCTAGACCCTATCAGTTAGCATCAGCAAATATCTATCAAGTGTCACTGGGAGGTTTGCTCTTTGGAGGTTATTTGGTCTTTAAGGGGCTCCTAAGCTCATAATTTAGGACATTGGTTCTCAATCTGTGGGTTGCAACCCCTTTGTCAACCTCTATCTCCAACAAATATTTTTATTATGACTCCTAACAGTAGCAAAATTATAGTTATGAAGTATCAGCAAAAATATGTTTATGTTTGGAGGTCACCACAACATGAGAAACTGTATTAAAGGGTCACAGCATTAGGAAGATTGAGAATCACTGATGTAGAGTAAAGGTCAATGCACCCCCTATGTGGGGACTCTGAGTTTCCTAGGATGTCCTTTCCCCCTTTTTCTCTTAGGACTTTGTCTAAAAACTACACTGAGAACCTGGTTCTCTCTTAAACAGCTTCCTATAATCCTCTTTCCTTGTGGACACTTTACAATGTGAAATTCTATATTCCTTCAGCACTGCCTGATGCCTCTCTGAAGATTTATCAGCATAATGAACTCTACCTATTTCTTACCGTCTCTGAAAGTGCACACATTCTCAGAGAGGAGGGATCACATCTTCCTATCTGTGTTTCTCATGTCTGTCCCCAGGAGTCTCTATATTTCTCTTCACTGTAATAAAATACTCAACAGAAGAGTTGAAAGAAGACAGGCTTCATTTTGACTCTGTTTCAGAGGACTAGGGACTCAGTCTGTGAAAGGTTCCTAAGCAGAGTGTCATGGCAAAAAGAGCATATGGGAGAAAACCATTGTTCACATCATGGCAGACAGGAAGTAGAAGGTGGAGTGGACAGAAAGTGGCTATGGATAATATACACTCAACGACCCTTCCCTAGTGATCTACTTCCTCTAGCAACTCCCCACTTGCCAAGGTTTTTAGAACTTCCCAAAATAGCACTAGGAACTAGAGAGCAAGCATTTAAAGCATGAGCAAAGATGGACATTTGATGGTTAATGGCTCACTTGGTGGTTAAGGGCACTTGGTGATCTTCCAGAGGGTCCAAGCTTGGTCTCTAGCACCTACACTGGTTGGCCCAAGCACCTGTAACTCCAACTCCATGG